>NC_063204.1:30915584-30990584 GCF_017589495.1 Alosa alosa
TTCGATTCATCAACCCACTATGTCTTTTGTCATTCTGATTTATTCATTGTGTGTCCCTGTGTTTCATCGAGAGGAATCTCACGTCTGTGTGTGAGATGTGAAAACATGAAGCATTGGGGCTGCCATGGCATCCATGTGGCTTGCGTGGCGTCAGTGCCTTGGTTGTAAAGCGTGTCGTTTCTGCGGCGCTCATATATCACACGGTGTCACGCTCATGTGACGGGAGAGCGCAGCAACGCAGACTGGCACGTGAAAGACGCTGATGGCAGCTGTGTCGGTGGACCCACGAGACTTGGTGACAGTAATGCCGTCACCGTCTCAGTCACTCAACCACACACACATGCTGTACAAACTCACACAAACACCGACAGCATGCCAGCATCATTTATATGGTGGTGATACAGAGCAAGACCTCCTTACATATCTAAACTAATTCCTTTCCATGTCTTTTTACATACTAGTTTCAGGTAGAGCAATACATCCAGGAATATCCAAAGGGCATTCCCAACACACTTGAGGTGATTTTATTAGGGTTTTATATAATGCTTGCAGAATTGCAGAAGCATATAGACCTATGGTGGTTCTGTAGGGGTCTAGGTAGGGGGTTCTGTGTATGGGGGTCACAGATTCAAGGTGAGGGCTCGTAGGAGAGGACTTGTACTGAGGCAGTACTGCCCCTTACCCAAAACAGAATCTAAGCTAAAACAAAAAACAGATTATGGTTGATATTAGTTTGATGTTTAACTTTTCTGTAAATATTTCAATGTCTTTTAGCATGTATTACTGTTGACATGGATGGACAGTTCTTACAGACCCTGCTGTATTTGTATTTGTGAATCTGAAGGATGAGAATCAAGAATTGAGTCAAATGCTTTTCTGAGTCTCAGGGATGTCTCAAGGATTAATGTATCTACTTAAATGTTTGCTCCTTTGTCTCGTGGGCATGTATTGACTAATGGATCATGTCCCCCAAAGGCTAGTCAGGTTTTAGGTAAAACACATACCAATACTTTTGCTGGTCTATGATAGTACTTTGCCAAACTACAATCAAGTGCAAATAATGTGGAATTCTGAATATACATGACTAGACAAATGGGACTCACAAGACAGCCTAAAACCCCCATCAAGAGAGAAAATGTCATCTCAGAAACAAAAAGGCATAAATGACAGGAATGGTGTAATCAAAAGCAATCCCCTTATACTGCTGACAGAAGTGCAAAAGAAGAAGTCACAAAAGACTGAAGAACTCCTTGGAAATGCTGGCACTTAATTTAAACAGATGTTTTACCAGGTTCCAAATCACAATGGATAACAATCTCCGGATAATGCAACATCGCTAACTTCAGAGGCGGCCAGCGAACAGCTTCATCTGCGGAAACAAGATGGCAGAGGACATAAACGCAGCCGTGTTCATTACCCTCCATTGTAAAAAGGCATTGGCTTTATATGTGTCTGTGTCTTTTTCTCTGAGGCTACTGGGGAAACGTCTACGGCCCTAAAAAACGTGGGTCTAGCCAACTGTGCTGCATCATATCGTCCCCCCCACACCCATCCCTCCCCTCACCCCATATGTGACGTGCAGCATATGCGATGCTGGCTCGACTTCTGTAAAAGTTCCATTAAAAATGCACAACTAAGGCTCCAACAGCTTGAATATTACCTCTGTGAAAATTATTTATGCTTTGAAGAAATGCTGATGACCATCCTGTGCGCAGTAAATACAAGCGTCTCTGTTTCTGCTCTCATCACTTGGTTTACCACGGCTCAGGTGATGGTGGGCTGGCTTTGCTTTTATATGTGTCGCTTTTTAATCTTTATGCACACACCCACAGCAACCTTTGTCTGCCATCAGCAGGCATTTAACAGTGGTGTGCCAACGTGTTTTCTCAGTGCTGTGTGGTATTGTTAGCAAAATGTAACATACATGCTTTTAGGAGTATTATGAACAGATGTTGCTAGTGCAGTTTGTCATATGTGTAGTAGTAGTAGTAGTGGTAGTACTAGTATATTTAATAATATTATTAAAAAGTACTCATCTTATGAGTAGTCTTAGCCTAGTGGATTGGATGAACCTGAAGAAGACAGTGCCATTTAAACATATGTGCGCTTTCCTGGACTAATAACTCACCAGAGCTTTTGCTACCCTACATCTATGTCCCCGCTTTCCATTAGTTTGTGTGCTTAGATAGGCTAGCAAAAGCAGCATTTCACCTCCAACAACAACCCAGTTAAGCATTTGGAGAATGAGTGGAGTTAACCTTTACAGAAAGCGATTAGAATTGAGAAACTGCATCTGTTTTTCTTCACCCACACACTCCTCTCTCTCTCTCTCTCTCTCTGCTTTTTTGTGCCTAGGAGAAGATGTCCTAGGGTTTTTATGTAACGTTCTTTGAGATTTATGGCTATTTGGAAAAACTCTAAGGAATAAATAGCTCACAACACAAGACACAACTTTGGGGCGGATACATCATTTTTTAAGGCATCTGGACAATGTGACATGTCTAGTTTTATGTTTTTACAACAAAAATATATACATTGCTGTATCACATTCATTTAATATGTTTAATAACCTGAATGAGCACATAAGAAAACATCAAGTCCACAACATTGTCAGTTACAAACTTGTATATTGTATGCATAGGTGATAGGTGACATTGATGGTGTTCCACATATGGACGATGAGGCGTCTCAGCCAGGACATAGGATGGACAAGGAGGAAGAGGAGGAACATGGAGCCAGCTCCTCACAACAGCTCAGAGAGAGGAAGAGGAAGAAGCCCTTTTTCCGTGAGTTGAACTCTACCGGTTGTATTTTAAGAACATTGTTGGATTACTGTAATGTATTAACACCCCTTTGCACTAATCTGATGTTAATCCGAAGTTTGAATGGATTGTTACTTGGATTACACACTCTGATACTGTAAGTGTAGCATCAGTATACAGAACCCTCTTTAAATCAAATCACACTTCAACACTACAACTAAATGGTGTATGTATGATGCCAGGGCTCACATGGAAAGAGGCTGTTGTCTCATTGTGACTACCCTGGGTAAATAAAGGATAAATGAAAAATAAAATAATAAATGTATTAAAACTTGACTGAACAGTCTTCGTTCATTCCCTCCTCCAGGTTCTCACCGAGTTGAGCCTGTGGGCGGAAGCATGTGCGACTCCACACTGCAAGACCTCCCTCACTGATGCTCTATTGGGTTCTCTGTGTACAGTACAGTACCTTGCTGCTGCCAGGGCCTCCTGACACCCAGGTCAACTTACTGTAGGTGTTGTGTATTTAACACTCACTAATTGTTCAATCCGGTCTCAGTTTAGTAGGGTATTCCTCAGAAAGGGCCTCGCTACATTTCTGAAGTCATCAACATTTTCAACACAGTAAAGTTGTACAAACAGCACTTCATAATGAGAAATGTAAAATGATATCCTGGAAGTGTATCACCTGTTTTCAAACATGTTTTTTGCTGCTGACTAAACTCATTGTTGTATGATATGTCTGAGTACAAACTGTAAAAGCCTTTATATCTCAGTTGTTACACCACTGTAAACCTATAATGCTGAATGCATACTTTATTAAAGGTACTTAGGCTGCCTTCCTTTCTCATATTCTGATATTATACCAGCAGTAAACAGCACCTTGCACTCTTGCATACTTAAAGACTGCACACTTTGCATACTGCATCTCATTGACCCGCTGATGACATGCTAAATAGTGAGTCTGGATTCACACGTACAGAAATGTCAGACATGATTGGACACACATATAGTACAGTACTTCCATGCTATCCAGGCTCCATAAATACAGCCTAGCCTGCCATTCATGGCCCAATAAACAATGTAAAGTAATGATTCTGTGGCAAAATGAATGAAGACCATTAGGTCTTCCCTGCTGCCCCAACCCTGTGAAAAATGAAGATTTTAAAAGTCACTAATCAGACCCCAGTGATAAAATATCAATATCAGGTCCACATTAAAGGGGGATAATATTCAAGCGGCCTTGATTTGTATTGAATATGTGTCTTCTAGCTGGTGCTTGACGTAATGAACTGGCCCACAAATCACTTGTTAATGGGGACCTGCTTATACATATTGCTTAATTAAAGGTTGTGGGCTTATTAACATGTGTCTGTGACACTGGGCTAGGCACCGGAATGTGTTCGCACTGGGGCCGTGGCTGTAAAGGTTTTATAGATAACCTATCATATTAAACCCCATTGCTTAATATTGGATCTTAATAACCTGTCATTTTCATTGATGATGATTCCCCTTTATGGGGCGGCCATTACGGCTCGGGAAAAAGTTCTGAGGAGCCGCTGTGTCTTTTGGGACGCCACCCGGAGTGCTCATTACTGATGTGCGTCGGGCCACTGAAGCCGCACCCCCCACACACACACACACACACACACACACACTCACACACCCACATCACCCCCACCCCTCTCTGTGCAATGTATAAAGCATCATAGACATGGCTGCAGGGGCTCTGCAGAGAGAACAGACACGCAAGCTTTACCTTCATGTCAGATCTACACACACACACACCCACACCTTCTCTACCCAGGGCTCCTGAGTCCAACTCTTCGTACGGGTTGTCTGTAGCTAAATCGCGTTTGCTCAGAATCGTGGCTCATGGTTTATTAATGGTATATGTGGCACACAAGCCATAGGCCAACTGTGCACATATTGGGCCATTGTGTTTGCACAATACGTTTCACAAAGCTAACTGGGAAAAGCTTGTTAAAGCTGCATTATATTGGTCTTGATCATTATGTATTCTATGGCAGAAATATCTAATGGACTTCATGTACTCTGCACAGTGCACACAAATTGCATATTCTGACTGATGGGAAGCTCCATCTTTCGAGTCTTTGTCCAAAGCTTCTGTATTCTCAAATTTAGCGAGCCAAATTTGTACGGAATTTGAATGCCTTTGGTCCTTCTCACCTTCCCATTGACTGTTCTGTGGACTTTAATGTGAAGATGACTTAAAAGTGAAGTTTTCCGTCTCTTGTGTCCTCCCTGCATCAACAAACTAGTTAGCCTTGCATACTTTTCCGACCAGAGCACAAAAAAAGGTATTCCAACGGTTCAAATATTTGATTGCTAATGACAAACACCGTTCCAACACAATTTAAATTTCAAATCGATCCCTGGGAGCAGTTATTTCTAAAAACGACGCCTCTGGGTCCCTCTGTGCACATTTGCTGATTTAAGTTAAAAGAAAACCCTTTTTGCCGAGCTATCATATGGGAGCTGCAACTTTTTGAAGTAGGCTCCTGCATCTGCATAGTCCAAAACCTGAGGATGTTGCTAGTTAGAGGGTAAAAAGAGTGTGTGTGTGTGTGTGTGTGTGGCGAGCGGGTGAGAAAAATACATAAAAAGAAATAACACTTTGTCTAATACTATATTTATGTAGCCCTCAGCTTGTGGTATTCACATAAAGCCTTCCTGTGTTCTGAACTTCAGTGATCGTTACCAAGCACAGTGAGATGGTGGTGGGGGTTGGTGTTGGATGGGGCACTGCAGGCTGCGTTGCTGGGCTTCTTTTCCGTTCATTTGAATTAAATGAAATAAAAGTGATCCATGCAAAGCAAATTCAGACACTCTACCGCCAAGGTGTTTGCCCAGCCCCTCCTGTGATGGCTAGTTGCTGAAGTAAACAAAAAAAATACTAAACCTTTTGAAGAACTTGCATGCATTATAATGCATGATCATTTGTTGTTTTTAAATTGATATTTTCCACAAACTTCATCTGTGACATTCATTTTCCCAGTCCCCAATGATTTGTAGGTATATTTAATAAATCTTGCAATGTATAAATTTCATGCAAGGAGTCTAAACCTTAACACAGTAATAATGCCGTGTTATTGAGGTTGTTTTTGTATAGCATTAATGAATCAGAACATCCTTCAGCTATCTTGGTGGAGGGCAAATTCAATTTCATCTAATATTCACCATGTAAACTAGTTTATACCATTAGATACACCTTTGCTTATTGAACTGCAGCAGCACTTAGAAATCAAAACAAACACAAAATATTCTCTCAAGTTCACTAATTTCTTAAAGATCTCCTTTTCTCCCTCGCTGCGTCTCTTTTTTGAAGTTATGAAGAGATGAAAGTTTTTTTTTTGAGGACGTTCTCCACCAAAGGGAAGAACAAACCACAATTTTCTTCCTCCTCAACATTAAAAAAAGTGCCCAAAGAGAAAAAGAACTGGAGGCTTCATTGGCTTCTTTGTGGAGACACATACCTCAGCATATAACCCTTAATTATGGAGCTGTCAGTCAAACAGCAAGTTAGTTCATTCAACTGCAGAACATTCAAACAGGAGGAATAATCGCAAAACACCCATCTGGCACAATGAAGGCTTTCTACACGAGGGTGTTCCCACCATCCCTAATCCTTTACTGCTGGAGAATGTAGGAACTGAGTAGTGTGGCCCTTTCGTACTGGCCCTTGGTGCCCGATGGGGTCTACTTAGTTGAACCCCCGTGTCCGTGTATGTGATACTTTGATACACAGGATGGGGGGTGTCAACTCCCACCCCCACCCAACATGTAAGCATCTGGATGGATCACGTGCGGTTTTCTTGTTTATTTGTTTATTTATTTATTTTTCCTGGAGTGGCAGAGGCAGATGTCCTGCTCACAGGAAAATAATTTGTGAGAGTAGAGTGTGGTGGAGGGGTTTGTGAGGAGGGGTGGGAAGGGAGGGGGGTTATGAATATGCAAATCATGTCACAACGTGGAATCTTGTAATGACTGGGAAATATTCTCGCCATATTTCATTATGCAGAGGTCATTGCTTAATGCAGGCAGCTGGGACCATGTTTTCCTCCTCTCTCTTTCTCCCTCTCTCTCTCTCTCTCTCTGTCTTTCTCTCTGTTTCTTTCTTTCTCACTCTCTCTTTCTCTTTCTTGCTCTCTATCACTCCTGCTCTTCATGTGCTTTCTCTTTCTCTCACACACTCTTGTTCACACTCTCATCCCTTTTCTTTTTTCACCACTCATTCTGTCTCCTCTCTTTCATTGCCATTCATTGCCTCTCTCTTTCTCATTCCCTCTCTTTCTCTCTCTCTCTCTCTCACTAGTCTCTCCCTGTCATCTCAGCACAACTTTAACAGAACTGCAGCATGGCACAAAATAGCAAGGGTAAGACTTAGCTCCCCAGCACAATCATGATCACACACACAGATGTAGACACACACACACAGACACACAGACACACACACACAAAAGACATGTGAGACCTCAGTCTCAAAAATATCTTAATAAACACTGATACACACCCCACATACAGGCTTTTTGCGGATCATTCCTTCTGCTGTTTTTTTTTGGTCATAGCAGCTCCTTAGATCAACCATCTCTCTCCATTATGGCTGTTTGTATTGGGGCTCCGGCGTGTATCTCATTGGTTGATGGCTGGCAGCCACCCGACTTTGTGTCATGTTAATCATTAGGTAAAGCCATCTCCTCCTCAAATAATCCTGCGTTTGAATGCTAAAAATGTAATGAACTTCACGGTTCATTGTATCTGACATTGCTTAATTAATGGGTGCATTTAAAGTACATAGGGCCTGGTAATTGATTTATATGCATGAATTCCACATACAGCTGTTGGTTCCTGTAGGAAAGTCATCACTCAAAATGTGCACATTTTACTGATATGCTAGGTGCTCAGAGACTTTGTAACCTCTAGTTTTGCGTTGGGTGAAAAAAAACGGGCTTGTTTAAGGGTTTTTATAATCTCCTTTGTGCTTTGCTCTCCTAGCGTGAGAATGATTAACCTCGACTTGCAGGGTTTGTCTTCCTCATTCTTCATGGCTGCTATTCCTCTCCAGAAGCAAACTACATACACCCATCTGTATTGTCTATCATATTTGATACAGACGCCATGATCTCGAATATTTATCGCTAGCCGTTTTGTTTTTTTTCTACTTGGGTGAGCTGCATGACCTTAAATAATTCAAAAGCACAATCAGGTAATGTCATATGCAGTATGTAAGGCTGAAAATATTGCCCTGACGTGGTTCTCCCTCTCTGCCAAGACTGCTTGGGTGCTCTCATCCCCTGTGCCTGGAAATTGAAAGTGAAAGAACACAAACCTAGCAGCAGCAGTGGCAGCAGCAGCCTAGAAATGAGGCTTCCAAGAAGACAAAGAGGTTCAGCGTTTCAGGCAAGCTAATGTTAAACAATGCCCCCTTCACCGCACACCACTTTCGCATTGATTCGGAGACTTCATTCATCTTGCAACAACATCTGTGTCTAAAAAAGGCTGTGCATTGCCTTTGCACCACCTATTTAAAGCTTTGTTTCGATCATGCAATGCTATAATTATCGAAGGAATGTGTGTGTGTGTATATGTGTGTTTATGTGTGTGTGTTTTTTTTTTCCTGGTGAGATTTTGGGGTCGGTGGCCCCAAACCATTATTTTGAATTTCGACAGAGTCTCAGTAGGTCCCAGATCAATGTTTCACCTGGGGAATGGGTTGAGCATATTTCTATCACTAGCCTATTGATTTTTCTATGTGCAAACCCCTTATGTGCAAGAGGTGTTTTCATGTGGACGCCGCAAAAGGAAAGCTGCCTGCAGCACATGCATGTACACACTCTGCAACACACGCACACACACACACACACACACACACACACATATGCACACACACACACACACACACACACTCATTTATTTATGCTTGTAGACACCCATAGGCACAGACCTACAAAACATGCACACATCGGCATATTTAGTTATTTTAGATCTCTCACATACATAATTACAAGACACATACACAAACATACAGAGAGAGAGAGAAAGAAAAAGAGAGAAAGAGAAGGAGAGAGACACACACCCCTTTTTCCTACCAAACACAGTTTCCTTCTTCAGTCTTTTACACATGCACACACACTCTACCTTCTCTTATACACACACAGCCTCTCTCTCTCTCTCTCTCTCTCTCTCTCTCACACACACACACACTGCACAGTCTCCATGTGTGCAGTTCCCTGCCATAGTGCCTCTGGCCCTGGGTATGGCCCATGTTGAGTGAACCATGTGGACCAAAGGGTCCAGAAGTATCCCTCTCTTTATTCTACACACTAATCAATACGGACTGAGGTGATCTGGGCGCGTCTCTCGTCCGCCATGCATCAGCAGCGCCGCGGCCCCATCGCGCTGCACAGCCGCTCACACGTGATTGCTTTGTTCTGTGTCACTTTGATTCAGGGCCGAGTCGGCTTTATCGCCGTCTATAACCAGCAGAGACAGAAGGCCTTGATATGGATTTAAATAATGTATTAGTTGTGGTGCAACGAATCCAACAAAACCTCCGCACACACACACACACACACACACACACACACACACACACGAATGAGACATACACATTCACATTTTCTCACATATACACACTCACACACAATAAACTGACTAGTAATAAGACATCACGTTATTTCCCCTGCACGTGTGGTATGCGTCTAACGGTGGTATGCAAATAACATGATTGAATGCAAATACTGTCACGTCAGGTTATTACTTGTAACTTTTTGTTGTGGGGAGGTTGACTCAAGCAATGTGTCTGCTATATAGATTGAACTGCTATTTTGGATATGACTGTTGTTACAAGAAAAGGGGGAAATACTGCCACTGTTATGTTTAATGTAATGTCACCAACAAAGGTTTTGAAGTTTAATCGTAGTGTACGAACTAGTGTGGTGACAGGTTAGGACGGAGAGAGAGAGAGAGAGAAATACAATAGGAAGAAAAAAAACACATTACATGAAATACGTCAGAGGCCAATAATAATTCTCTCTGTGGGAGCCGTGCTACATCAGGGTAGCAAATCAATACTGCATTACTTAGAGTACAGAGTATATACAAGCCTCATCCAATTGATTATTTCTGATGCTAAAATGGCAGTTTCATTTGCTCTCCAACAAAAGGCGTGAACAATAACTGCTGTTCAATTAGCTGACCAGAGTGGTTAGGGTAGTATGAGGGTAGGTGGGTGTGGGGGCGGAAGAGGAGGGGGGGTTGAAGATAGATGACTATTTATTTGGCAAAAGTAATGCATTGTTTTAAAGAGACATGAGGAATGGAATGTCACTGTTGTGTTCTGGTTTAAAAGATGGCTTGTTTCATTGGACATTGAAATTTCATGAATATATTTCCAAAGGCCTGGAAAAACGGAATTCATCATTAAGTTTTCACAACCCCATAATGTCACCATGGGGATTAGTCAATTCTCTAATATATTGTGCATGTCATGGTCACTTATGATGCATACCTTTTATGGAGAGCTGGGAGAGGAGGGATGGGGACTTGTCCTCCGTTTCAATTTCTTCTTTTCCTTTGTTTTCTTTTTCATCTTCTTATTTCTCTTCTTTTTTTCTTTCTGTTCATCTTCTTCCTCTTGTCTTCTTTGGAGTCCACAGTGAGTAGGACAGGCATCAAAGTCACTCAGTCGCAGTTGAGGACATATTTCCTTAATGACCGCAACCTTTTAAGGGCTTCTTGCATGATTAAAAAGTCATTTTCTTAACTGTCCTCCCAGGATTTGCATTTCTTTCTCTTTTTCCCTGCCTCTCTAAAGAAAGCATTAAATTGCTCCAATCAAGCATAAATGTCTGCCGCTCGTGGTGTCATTTGTGCGTCTGTTCACATGGTGGGTGGGTTATTTGTCATTGCTTTTCCTGTAGCGTTTATCCAACTGATCAACATTTAATATTCCAAATTGCCTGTTACTCATAGTGGATTAGGCAGATGGGCTGTCTTCAAAGAAATAATAACAATTAAGAAGTTTGAAGTAAATACTTACTATGGGGGGTAGTGTATCGCAAAGACACTCACTCTCTTTGGAGCTTGAAATTACTGTGAACAGTGTGAAATGTTAATAGTTAAAAAATAGTTAAAATAACATCTTGAAATGCAATACAGAGAGTCATCAACTGTTATATATGGTCATATATTTCACAGCATCTAAAATAACCCACAAAAGCTACATTATGCCAAGTAAACAGTGTCAAGCATCAGAATCACAGTCTACTCTTTTTTTCCAGGACTAAAATAACCCCCAACAGTATGACCAACCCTGGAAAATTCTATACCTCTTCCCGACACCTCTTCTCCCTCTATTATATTTTCACGCCAAATGACCTTTGGTGCTTCGCAGCCAGGAGTGGCAGAGGCCCGGCTTCTGATATAATCAATATTCCATTATGATAGTGTGTTGAGTGTGGGGAGGTTTACAACTCTACCGTAATAGTCTTGCTATATCATCCTGTGGCAGTCAACACACACTGTGTGTGTGCGTGTGTGTGTGTGTGTGTGTGTTTTCAACACTGTTGGAAACCAACACAAAGAGTACACTCTCTTGGTGACCATGACCCAGGACAAATGATGACGCTGGAGATGATGGTCTGGGCATTTTGCAATGTAATACCACAGTGGTTGGAGTAAAAGGCCTTAATGAAAATGTTAAGCCATTAGGAGGCAAAGGCCTGGGCAGGGCCATTAGAGTCATTTCATTAGGCCTTTGTGCCTTTTTTACAATAATTAATGTGAGTACTTTACATGGCCAAACGATTTTAGCCTTCTGAATTCCAGGCATTTAAATGTCAACCCTACCTTTTAGTTTTGATGTAAATTTTTAATACAGAGTGAGCTCTATTATTATAAGTTCAAAATGTGACAGTTGTGAATGAGGTAGGATGTGATTTTGCCATATTGATTTTTTGGTTACCATAATACAAGAACCTTGATACAAATCCATTCTCGATACATATTCCTTGTAAATGATAATAGAATTTGCTTGTTCAGATGCCATCCGTTTTCGGAGGAAGAAATTCACAACTTTCCTAAAACAATCATTCATCCAGAAAACTTTGTTGCTGTGTTTGGCTCAAAACAGAGAAGTCAGCAATCTCTCCCCCTGCCTCTTCCTGCTCCTCATTTGAAGTTCTCTCATTGAAGGTGCACAGTTGTGCTGCAAAACACAGATTTATCATGATGTAACCGTGAGCAACTGGGATCTAAATTACCTTCAGCTGGCATCATTCCAGCATCCCGCTATAAATGAGCTAATCGTCCTTGACTATAAAATTTGCATTTTCAAGACTTAATTGCTATCATTACATTTTTTTCGTAATTCTATTAATTTAACAGAATGGGGTATTGGGTTTTATGGTTATAATTTGCATTAAAACAATGCGCTCCTAAATAGAAAAATCCCCAATATAGCAAAAGAGAGAGAGAGAGCGAAAGAAAGAGAGTGGGAATCGAGGGCAGCCAGTGCTTTCAGGTCTCTGATGATTAAGCCGAATTGTTGCGACGTACAATGGAGAAGATGGACAAAAAAAAAAAGAAGCAATTTGTCCAGTGTGCTAAAGCAGGTCCTACACACAGACACATAAAAGCACTCTGCAGAGTCGATGAAATAAGGCTAAATGGGCCAGCACCACAGTGCATTGTGTGAAAGAAGTGAAGCTTGTGTCTTAATGGATACTCGCCGACTCCATCCTTCTATTCGGGCTTCCTGTGTCCCTTTTGTGCATACTGGTACACGCGGATAATGTCACCATCGCCGTGTGGACTTGGCTTTATCCGACCCGGTTGCATACAAAATGGAAACAGGGAAGCGCAGAATAAGGAGGATGGCACGGAACAACGGGGCCGTCACTTCTCATCTATAGCCTTTCGCCTGACCCCAGCTTTCAGTTCCAGGAGCTTTAGATGGAGCAAGTAAGTGCCAACACCATTCTGCACCCACTGCACTTCCTGCACCGAATGACCTCAAAAAGACTCAGACTCCGGCCGCTTTCCCATGACAGCGAGTGTTCCACCAAAACACATCACCGCTTTCATATAGAAAGAAAAAATAATAACAAAGGTGAAATCTCTGTGACACTTCTACAATATATATATATATTTTTTTTTTTTTTCAGTGTGCTTGTAGTATCATAGGGCCAAACATGAGTGTGGCACATTATCACAAGAATACACATTTGAAAACAACTTGTGTGGACATTTTGTACGGGTTGGATAGACGTCCAAAGAAGATGAGCGCAACTTTGCTTATAGAACCTGCCCACAACTTGACAAAAATACTGCTGTACTTCTAGTAGTAGCAAGACACCAGTGCACTGCTACCTACTCCCCTGTCTGAGCCAATGCCACTGCACTGAGCTCTTAAGGCATTAAATGGCTCAAGAAATCTGAAATGCAGTTAATCCCACCTTTGTAAGCCACCCTTATTTCTGTGATGTGCAGCAGCTAGACTCTAGTTTCGCTGTCCATTTCTGTCTTTCTTTTTCTTTCTTTCTTTCTTTCTTTCTTTCTTTCTTTCTGTCTTTCTCCCCGTGCAGTTGAACAGCACAGACATATGTCTATGACTCTCCTGAACCTGAGATGCGTCTTTTCCTCTTCCAGCCCTTACTGTAACATGACCACCACTGACACGGACCAGGTTTGCAAGGTCAGACAACGTTTGAGAGCCACGCTCGGTGTACTCACGTCCGCTCAGGTGGGGTATGATGCACACGTGCCGCGCATCTGAGGCGCTCCCCTAAGCGTGGACAATGGGCCGTGTTTTGACTGTGTCAGGCAGCATCAGCTCAGCAACACGTGTGTGTGTGTGTGTCTGTTTGTGTGTATGTATGTGGGTGTGTATGGCCGCTGGATGATGCCGCATGAGTCTCCATTGCAGCCTGGGCGCTGAGACCAACATCCCCCCCCACCTCACCCCCCAACCTGCTCTGCATCTACCACAACCCACCCACTCACTCAACAACCCCCCCTGCACAGAGCCCTCCGTCAAAAACACTTTCTGACAACGGCTGCGGTTATGACTGAGTCAAGATGGCAACAAGCTCCCGGTGCGGAGGTGCAGCACCGTGAAGCTAACCTGAAGGGAGATTTGAGGGCAGGGGCAGTGGAGGCGATGTGGTGCTGGTGGTGGTGGTGGTGGTGGTGGTGGTGGGGGAGAGGGAGCCGGAGGTAAGGCATAGCTGGAGCTGAACAACGGGGGAGAGCACCCATGGGCTAGTGGCTGCTCTTTTGATAGAGGCTTGGTTCCCTGAAGTGAAAGTCGTATAATATTTACTTTGTCAGCATTTTATATTTTATTTTTATCTATTTTAAGTGTGAATAAATAATACATGGGAATCATATTTCCAATATACAAGACAATTCCAGCAATACATAGAAAATACTGTAGAAGTTTTACTCTATAATAAATTACATTTGTAAGACTTTCAATACACAAAGAACATAGTCTATGCCCTTATCCTACTTGAGACTACCTTAGGCTTTTTTACATTATCTATTTAACAGTCTGTTAAAAAACAATATTGTAGTTTATCCATAGCAGAGCATACAGCCTCTACAACTTATGGAGGTGCTTCTACTGTGTGGAACATATCTCAGATGTGCTACAATGAAAGCCTATCACAAGTGCTGTGCAGCACGTCCATGTCTAGCGGCTGGGTGAGATGGCAGACAGTCCAGACGTGCTTCATTTACCCAGCATCCCATGGCTTTGCCGTCCCCAGCGCCGCGGACACATGCGGCCCCACAGCCGTATGGCGAGCTCAGGAGATGGTCATTGCGCAAACGAGGCCCCCTTCTAATTCTCAGCCCATCTGCCTGGATGATTACTCTCTAATTCAGCCCTTATCCTCACCAATAGTTCTTATCAAACGGCCTCTCCTGGCCATACAGTGCTTTGCAACAGCAAGTCTGTCCTGGTAAAATACATGGATATTTGCACTTACAGTATGAATATTTTAATTTCATAATTCTGTTTGATACTCTGTGATGTACCCTCAAGTCACTGGCAGGGGAAATACACAATATATTTGAGCTACAATGAGGTGTAAATAAACGTGATAGTTTAAGTTATACCTGATTGTTTTTTGTTTCACTGGCAGGAAAATTATGCAGGAACTGCTCAATCTATGATGATTGACATGGCGGTTTTCTGTCAAGGCAGTCTGCCAAAGCCGATGGCATATTATTAATTTGATTCATTTCACTGAAGTTAAAATCTCAACCTTAATGTGTCCTCTGGGGACAATTGTGCTTGTGCTTTTGAAAAAAAAAAAAGGTTAAAAAATATTCTTCCATTGAATATGCCTTGTGTGTTTACCCCAAGCAGAACCTGGTCAACACCACTGGAATGTTCTTATTGAAAGACATCGAAGCATAGCAGTCTTTGATTAAGCAGCACGTGGGCTCTCATCTGTTGTGCAAATGAACATTTAATAGCTTTACACATTTGAATATGTTCAAGCATGACTCTTTGGCTAAGCCCTAGTGCAGGATGAATAAACCAAGTGATGGTGTGCTTTGGCTCCAAGCAAATTGGATCTCAATGAGCAACATTAGCTGAACTAGAGTCAAAACAAAACCGTTTTTTTTTTTTTTTTTTTTTTTTTTTTTAAACTAAGCAAACACAATACTAACTAGACAAAGCATGTCTAGGGTTTTCTTCATAGTGACAGTCAAAGACTGTTGTATCTTGGACAACAAGAGGAGAGTTTTGAAAGCAAAACTAAAAAATAGTGTCAGTAGAGAAATGTGTGCACATATGGGGCAAAACAGGTTTTTACATCTGAATAAAAAAAAATATAATAAATAAAAAAAACATGAGTGATGCCAGCTAGTGGAGAGGCACGTCATATAGCCACAGATGACTAAACCTCCCAGCCAATAGGCATCATCAGCTTGCGTCAAACTTCAGCCAAGTAAAATAGTGTCCGTATGCAGAACAGCAGTTTTTATCATAACTGGCAACCTCATATTTGGCTTCACTGTTCGATTCATCACTGCAGCCTGATACCATCTGTTGTATAGTGCTTGACCTCTAAAATTCGGCTCTTATCGTCCAAGATGAGCCCTTTTTTGGGTAGACATCGATAGTCATCAGGGAATAACAGATGATTCAGGTGCCTGAAACTATCAAAGACCATTACTTTGTTTGTATTTGTTTCTTTGTACATACACTACCGGTCAAAAGTTTGGGCCCACTTAAAAATTTCCAGACAGTTTTCAGATTACATTATGTGCTTATATAATTGCAAAGGAGTTCTCGACTGTCGTAGAAAGAAACGGCTGATCTTTAATGCAATATCTACATTGCCCATTATCAGCAACCATTCATCCAATGTTCCAAAGGCACATTCTGTTTATTAATCTGATATCATTTTAAAAGACTAACTGATAAAACATTGGAGAACTCTTTTGCAATATTATGGAAGCACAAAAAGTAATCTGAAAATGCTGCGCCCAAAACTTTTGACTGTGTACAGTATGTTGCAAAACTCTCCAAATACTGTACAGTAAGTGTGTTCTATATAAAACTCCAAAATCCTATGGTGCTGTGGCCAGTGCTTTGCTGTAACAATTAAAAGACCCGTTGTTGTACACAGAGCAGATAAGCTATTTATGCATGTTAGGCATCATAATGGTGACATAATCTGATCCACCAGGGGAGACACCTGAGAAGGCTCTGTGGAGTTTTGAGGGGGGGTTGTTCATGGATCTCCCCTCTCAGATGAGGTGCCTTCATTTGGGGAGTGTGTCAGGTGGGAGCTGAGGGTGGTGGCGGTCGGGGGGTGTTGTCCGTGGTTGTGGTAGACGCTTGGGTGGTAGCGGTGTGTTGGTGATGGCGGATGGCAGGGCACATCTCACGGCCAGTCTGATTGAGTCTGATGAAGTGTGATAGACAGAGCGGGTTCTCGGCGGTGTCAGGTGAAATTAGTGCCAGTCGGGGAAGGCCCCAGAGAGGACTCCCCTCTTGCCCCCCCTCCCCACACCCCCACCCCTCACCTCCCTCCCCATGCTTCATTAGGGCAGATGAGTGTAGGAGAAATGACAGGGGCTTTACACTTCTGCCCCCCGAGTCCCCACTCAAATCTGAGGCTCAAATTAAAAAACAGCCTCGCCTCTTGTGGACTTCACAGCTCACCGTAGATGTGCTGTGCTTCAGGGAGGTGGACATTGCATTTACGACACGCACAAAGACACACACACACACAGCATGGCCACAGCCACTGAGGACATTCTTCTATGCCACCATCTCACAAACACGTCCTAGCTCGTCCCCAAAGGGACCATGTCCCCATTCACTTGTATCGTTCAGCTTGAGTTGCCACCCCACACTCATCAGGCTGGCGTAATTGGCTAATACACACACTCCCTGGAAGTGTCCAATGGTGTGGAAATGACCCCTGTTCCCGTCGAGGCGTCCCCCAAAGTGCCTGTGTGAAATAACATTAGCACAAGCTCAAAGGGATCCGTGGGGTCTTTTTTTCATGTGTTTTTTTTCCACCCACCCACTCCCCACTCTTGCTGGAATTCCGTTCCCACAGGTGTCGCTGGTAGTGGCAGCTTTCATGGCGCGGCACACATTATGTGCTTGGGGACTGCGTATTAACACGCCATTTGCATTAGGAGAGCGTGCCGGTCCCAGCTGGGTGCACTGGACCCAGGCTACCTGGGAGTTTGGCATAATCCCAGATTTGCCATGGCAGGTGAGAAACTGGTTTGGACGGCACTGGCTGAGCCCCTACAACCCCCCCCTACCTTCTGGTACAACACCTCCCCACACACACACACACAAACGCACAAACACACACACACACACAGAGAGTGACACACACACTATTTCACCCACACCTGCCTCAGTGTGAATTACCTCACACCTCACACGTATGCACTTTAGCACGTGCTTACAACTCCAGCAGGGAGGGAGAAATAAAAACGCTACCTTCTCACCCCGGGTGTCTGTGACCCAGAAAAGGCATGCAATTAACACTTTTCTGTTACACTTTTCTTGACACACATGGCTGTGTGACAAAATAATAGTATAATATTTTTTTATGCAGGCTTTCTGGGGCTTAATGAATGGTGCACCATTCTAACCAAATGGCATGCTAGTGAATTTCTTCAGTTGTTTTGGCTTCATGCTAATGCGTTCACTCAGAAGGCTTATGAATGGTGCACTGTACTAACCAAATGGCATGCTAGCAAACTTGTTCAGTCGTTTTGGCTGTGTGCTAATGTGTTCACTCAGAAGGCTGCTTTGATTCCCCCAGAGATCCGTGTAATCCAGTGTGTCCCATTTGTAGCCAGCGTCAGTGCACCACTGCATCTAATTAGAGACATTACTTACAAGCTAAGGCATTGACGTTGATGCCCAGCTCAGTCCTGGCCCAAACATCCTCCCTCAATTTCACTGATTGCTTTTAATAGCTGTTACTAATACCACAGGTCACAGATGAAATGTCTTCCAATTCTGATTTAGGCCATCAAACAGGAGTGAATCATTGGGGCTATGTTTGCTCTCTTTGGCACATACACGTCTGTGATCTTCTAAATTGTATGTGATCTAGTTGCAAGTGAAGGGATATCAGGAAATGCTATCTCAACAGAGTAATTGAGAGAAATGTGTTGAGAGACAGCTCTTTTTTTCGGTCTAAATTGGTATTTTGTGTACAGAATAGTTCCACTACTTTTGTACAAAGCAGTGTGTGAAAGAAAATAATGGTTATTCCAGTCTGACTCAGAAGGTCTCTTCCTGTATGAATCAATTATGTTATGCGGTAAATAATCTGATGCATGTCTAATTACAGCGTGTTCAATCCGTAGGGTTGTAAGGACCTTGGCAGAAAGAAAGGGAGACAGGAGGAAGACAGAGGAGAGAGAGAGAGACAGAGAAAAGAGAGAAAGGAGAGATAGTTAACCCACAGTGTTGGAAGTCCCAGGTATTCAAC
Organism: Alosa alosa; assembly: GCF_017589495.1. Lineage (NCBI taxonomy): Eukaryota > Metazoa > Chordata > Actinopteri > Clupeiformes > Clupeidae > Alosa > Alosa alosa. The sequence goes on from NC_063204.1 coordinate 30,934,363, forward strand.
ATATTGGGCCAATGTTAAAAAAAGGATTACAGATTACAGTGTTGACTTTGTGTGTGTGTGTGTGTGTGTGTGTGTGTGTGTGTGTGTGTGTGTGTGTGTGTGTGTGTGGGCACGGCTACCACACACAGACCCTCACATCGCCCTCAGCAAGTCAGTAAGGACTCCCGATAAGGAGAATTAGTCAAAACTTGGGAGCTGCCAGTCAGTCCCAATTAAACTTTAATCTCGGGCTGAAACAGGCACAAATAAATTACACCCTTGTGAGAAGGCAATGTGCTCTCCCCTGATAAAGTGGAATTGAAGTCGTCTTGCGGGCTGTTCCCAACTTGGCTTTGCTCGCCAATGTCGCCTGCTCCGTAGCAGGGAGGAGAGACGGCGCTCACTCAGTGGTGGGGCTGGGGCGCACACTGCAGCAGGGGTGGAACTTGCCTGTGTTTTCCAGCCTTATGCAGCACAAACGCTATCAACCTGCCGCACACGTTGAACACACTATGCAAGATAGTGGGTGTGTTTGTTTGTGTATGTGTGTCTGTCTTTCATACATACTATATTTTGTGTGTGTGTGTGTGTGTGTGTGTGTGTGTGAGAGAGAGAGAGAGAGAGAGAGAGAGCAATTGTGTGTGTGTGTGTGTGTGCAAGTCTGTATAAGCCAGTTGGCCTGTGACATACTGTAGGTATCATTCTATGCATATTAAAGATTCTCTCTCACCAACAGCAGGTCATCAGTGAACGATACTGGTGACAAAGTCCATCAAAGTCAGCTTCTGTAATACAATATACCACACACACAGGGTAGCAATGTAATTCATTTGCTGACAGTTGGATATACCATGCTCACTGAGGAGAAGTAGATAGTATGGAAACCCATGGGTTGTCTGGAAGCATACACACTATGAGCAAATCTCCATGTATATGAGCCAGAGGAAATTCTGTATTAGTGTGATATTCAAGCACACGGCCGTCTTTATGCTCGCCGAATAACACAGAGAGATGTTTCATTAATATTTTTAATGAACTTACACGCTTATCTCCCTTCTCCTGTCTGACCTGTAGACTGGTGTTTAATTCCAAAGTAATTTCCTTTATATATGAGCAGCATACCATTTATGCATTAATGCCATGGCCTCAACCACTGTAAGAAATGATTTATGTTAGTCTAGGGGCCTCACATTCATCTAAAAAAAACCCTAAGGGCATTAAATAATAGCAATTATTATTATTATTGGTATTATTATTATTATTATTATTATTATTATTATTATTATTATTATTATTTTGATTATTATTATTTTGCGATCATAGTGGGATCATACACTTGTCTTTTGACTGAATCACACACAATTATCATGCATGTGTATATAATAAAATTAATTCTATGTCTGTGCCTGGTAGCCTCCGGCCAAGTGCTCAGAATCAGTTTTGTATATATAATAGAACAGACCGCCGTTCATGAATAATACACACTCATTCACTCACTCACACACTCTCTCTCACACACACACACATACACAGGGAGTGTGTACCAGCGACTGTGAATGTTTGTCTTCGGCCAGAATCAAAGTGAACATGCAATATTGTGATAATCCATATTTGATGAATTCAATGCTGACTTGCCTTAGCTAACTTCTGCTAATTTCCAGACATGGGTTGTCTGGGTAATTGAGTTTCCAATAACATTATGAGTATTCCACCCCACATGATAATTGAATTGGAGGTGGATTTTTTCCCTTCCTTTGCATTGCAATATTGTAGCTCTGTTTTGAGGAGACACCAAAATCTACATGCAAATGTATAATAATCACACCCCAACGCTTAACTTGATTTCTTATATTATTGCACACATTTAGCTCATAATAAATGATAGGAAGGAGCCTGGTTATGAGAATGAAGTAAATTACTTTAACTTATACCGTTTAAAGATGAATTCTGAGCCAAGTGCTCTGGTGATCCAGGCATTTTACTGTTCAGTTTTGGTGACTTTTTAAAAGCATCGTTATGATGATTTCTTCCTCTCCTTACAAGCAGAACTTTTAAAAGTTCATAAGCACACGTTCTCTCAATATATTTCCCAGTGGGCTCATGTTTGAGAGATGTTCTACTTTTGACATCCCAGCTCTAATTCTCATCTAATTCTCGCATAAAGCAAAGTGTATAGTTGGTGAGACTGTAAGTTGTGATGGATTTTTCACTGCCATGATATGAAGAATGTCTGGTGTCTGTTTGGGGAGGGGGGTTGAGGAGATGAGTTATTTGTAGGGAGGGGTGTGTTGGGGGGTAAATTGCCAAGCTACTGCTGGTACCTGGGAGTGCCAAGGCCTTCCTCCTCCACAGAATTTACCAGACCGCCTCTACCAGCCTGCCAGGTTTACTCGTTGAGTTCATCTGCTGCCTACAAACACTTGTGTTTTTCGTCTTCCTCATAAGCATGGCCCAGATTGAATTTTTTTTTAGCAATCTTATCTTCGCTCGACGTATTGACTCATCTCTCAAAAACGTTGCCTGTGAGTGAGGAAATTCTCCTCTTGTCTTTTTTTTGTGTTCACACTGGATTCAGACACCAACAGAATATTTAAGTGAGACATATTTAATCCATTGCCTGCTCGTCGTCTGTTTCTCTTCTCATGTTGAAGTTTGATCGGAGGGTGATGAATGGATAGATTGGCGATGGCGCGGCAATACCAGACAGACGCTCGCTTCCTGCTCCGACTGTCACATCGTGGATGACTGGTCGACTGGTCCTCTCTCATACCGCCACTGGGCATCTGAAGAGAGAGGGATGAAAAGGGACAGAGGACAGGAGAAAGACAGAGTGAGAAAGGCAGAGGGAGAGATAGAGAGGGAGGGGGGATGAGAGAGAGATGGAGAAAAATGGGAAAGAGGGAGAGAGACTGTGAGAGAAAAAAAGAGAGAGAATGGGAGAGAGAGAGAGAGAGAGAGAGACAGTGCGAGAGAAAGAGAGAGAGAGGGCGGATGGGAGTATGTGAGGCCCTTAGCTTTTTGTCATGGCTTCAGGCCTTGCACTGTCTGACGGTGGATGTGAAAGAGCATCACACACTCACACTCAGAGCAGCAGAATCCCATCAAACCGCAGCAGTAGCATTCTCATACTGATATCATTACCTCCTCTCATAATGCAGTTCCAATGAAGGACTCTGCCATGTGCTCCCTCATTATGGAGTGAGTCACATTCAGAATTAAACCATATTGATCCAGTGATTTATTCATTGATCACTTTTCCACAGAAGAGAAAAGTGGGACGTGTGTAATTTTTTCTAGTAAGTTGATAGATAAAAAAGGCTTGGTTCACTTGGCAGCTGATAGGAGATTGTAGCAACTTCCATTAAAACTCTATTAGAGAGCTCAACTGGTTGATTGGTGAATTAATTTGTTGTCTATCTGAGGTCAGAACAGGGTTGGGGGCCTTAAAGGAGAATTCTAGCAAAAACCAAAAACAGTCAGTTCTACTTAGCTCGATGTCTGCAGCTACACTCTGGGGGCATGGGGGCTTCTTTGAACTGACAGTACTCTGTGACCTCGAGAAACAGAGATCTTTGTGAAAAATCACTGGAATTCTCCTTTCATTTGTGATTGATAGCAGTTTAAGATCTTTGTGAAAAATCACTGGAATTCTCCTTTCATTTGTGATTGTTAGCAGTTTAAGACATATACTGAAATACTTGGCTGTGAGATTGATTATGAAAGGTAAATGGATCTATTGATCAATCCACATAATGCCTGTACAGAGTCTGGACGCTCTTGGTTTGTAATCACTGGGCTACAGAGGGTGCACATGGAAGATGTTGTAGCTTGCTAAGAATGTAGTAACCATGGGAAGTCAAGGGAAGTGCAGATCCAAAACAGGCAGGTCTGTTGATCAATTGATGAATTCTCTGATTGCTTTTTTCTGAAGTTTGTTCAGGGAGGGAAGGCCCTGCTGCGTTGTGTTTCTGTAAGTAATATAAAAAACTTGTGATCCGCGGGGAGTCGAGTTAAAGAGAAAGGTTGCGACAACTTTCAGCAAAACATGACATGGGAATGGGAGCGGCGGCTCATTTACATACGCTGACATTTTACAGAAAATATTTCAACGTTGGTGAAGGTGTAATGAAAGCCTGCCAGGAGCCAGCCGAGGAATAATGTTGCCATAATGGTAACCCTGCCAAATGCTCATCACAGTGGGAAGAGTGGGAGCAGCAGAGCTAACCCTCGGAGCCACTATGCATACATATACATACACCCTTAGACACACACACACACACACACACTCCCTCTTACACACACATACATGCTAGCATGCATATCATCTCCTTCACACTTACACACTTGAATTTCCCCTGGGGATCAATAAAGTATCTAGCTATCTATCTATCACACACTGTACATTAGATTATCACATCAAACACACACATACACGCACACATACATACAAATTTGTGTTTGTGTCATATACACATACTTAGATATCATACACACATACTTATGTATTTGTCTCTCATAACCACTAGCTGTGCTCTCACATTGCACACACACACACAGTAAAAATAAAGTCTTCCGGTCAGTCTCTCAGCAGCCCCATATACACACATTCATTAAAAGGATGGGCTTGCAAACATTGCAAACTTAAATATTTACTGCAACACACAGATACTCATGCACTACAACATCCTTGCAAACAAACCAACACACACACACACACATTTTGTATAAATTACACACACATATGCACACACAACAACAAACATTCACATACAACAACATGGAACATACATTCACACAAACTCGCTCCCAACGTTTGAGGACATTTTTCTTTTGTCTCCCTCCATTCGTCTTTCCCCCATGATGCTGATGTAGTGGTGCTGGACCGCTCCCTTTAACTGGCTAATTGCACGCTGCAGTGGAGAATTTGTTAGTGGTGACACCTCAGTAACCCACTGGGAATGGCTCTCATTACGGGACAATGTCCAGGACCATCCGATATTATTAGGTGTCATTAATCTGCCACATATAGAGAGAGAGAAAGAGAGAGTAAGAAGAGAAAGAGAGGATGGGGAAAGAGGGATGAAAGGGGCAAAGAAAGGGCACAGGAGGATACAGTGGCATCGGGGAGATAGCTGCGAAGATGAGAGAGAGAAAGAGAGAGGCAAAAGTTCATCTGTGCGTGTTTCATGCCCATGATGCAACTCTAACTATTACAGAACAAGGTGAAACAGTGATCTAGAAGGATTGTGTTTGTATTCAATGCAAAAAGTTACCAGTGTCATTAATTAGTGTGTAATATATATGGTATTGCAGTTACTAGGTGTGAATAGCATTATACCTTGTGTGAATTGAGACTAATGTGATAAGTTATACTATAAAACCAGTCAACACATCAGCACATGATGTATATGGCTGTTTGTAGAACCAGGCATCCTATTGATGTTGTTGGACATATCTGTCCCTATGCCCTCACTCTACCATAAGATACAATGTCCAGCTATTTAGATATCTAGCAATGGTGTGCTTTAGTTTGTTTCACTTCATTCTGCATCTTTTGGCTACCCCTAACCCCCAACCCCTCCACACACCCACGCCTGGAGATGGGAAGATGCAGAGGTGGCGGGATTACACATCCTGTGCTGAAAGAGTTCAAACGTGCCTGTGGTTGTTATAGGATAAATCCACACGGGGTACCAGGGGTCCCCACAAGCATAGAGGCCCCCCTTCCCCTATTTGGGTGGAAGGAAGGTTCTCCCTCCCATCAAGTTAATGTTGGTCTTAGGAACCAAGAAGTTTAGTTCTATCAAATGGTAAGGATTCCAATAGATGCTTTATTCTGTGCAGAATAAACAATATTACAAAAGTGTTGTGTATTGAAGAGAGGTCTAATATAGTTGGTGAAAGTGCACCACTCTCAGGCGTTGTTATGTGTTTGTTTTTCTTCTGACTCACCATTGTTGTTGCATTGGAGCATGCATTTCTCTCTCTCTCTCTCTCAGTGTGTGTGTGTGTGTGTCTGTCTTCATTATTTTACATGCCTACTCTTTGAGCCAGGCCTAAGTCTCTGGCCCTAATGACTAAAAGGTCCCTTATAAAAAGTATACAGCACAGCTCCCTGCAAATTGAGTTTCCTCTTTGTGGCAATTGAGTGTGGTTTATGTAAGCTGCAGGGATCTCCTTTGAACTGCTTCAGTCTGTCTGCCCAAGAAAACACACCCAACCTCCCCACCTCACCCCACCTCCTCATTTAGGGGTCACAAGAAAAAGATGGAGGCCACCGTCTCAGACGCCCCAAATTCATGCCACATTGTGTGGGAATTACTCAGCTCTGGTGAAGAACAGAGCGAGAGAGTGGTTTGCGGGAAACCAGACCCAACTTAATCAGAGTTAAAGGGGCTTCGAAGCAGGTGCTCCATGTTAATTTATAGGTAATAAATTGGTAATAAATGAGTTTGTAAATTGGATTTTATTACATTAAAACGCTCAACTGTTTAGAATGGACCAGCTTAGACGTATTAGTGAGTTCACTGGTTTTCTCTTTTTTTCTGGTTTTCTCAATGACCAATGTGTCTTTATTGATGCCTGTTCACATTTCACTGTTTTCTTTACTGGGCTTTGATGAGGCTGTAAGTATGCCCTTAGCCATAAAGGTCTAAGTAAAAAACCCAATACCCTGAAACATTTAGTGGCATTTTCCCTAAATCCACAGTATTTATTTTTACATAGCTCATAAAACTGTTCAAGTATCACAGTATACCATCATGGCTTCATATGTCACCTACCGACTTCTCTCCTAAAAGTTTGAATTTCTTTTGGGAACTTGTTCAGTGTTGTCCAATATAGTACTTAGTTATTCATGACGGCAATCACGTTTGTTTTTGTATTTGTGTATATAGTCTGGTAAATATACTATAACTACTACTATACTACTACTATAACTACTACTATACTACTACTATAACTACTACTATACTTAAACTATAAAAAAAATGCCATAGGTGGTTCACATTAATGGGACGTTGGGTAGCTCTTGTCTTTTGTTCTGAGAGGGGGTCTTTCTGGAAGGGTGTTTATTTAATGCCTGAAGAATATGTCAGATCACAGGAGCTGGCGACGTCCCATGTCGATGCACTGGTCTGGCAACGTTGGCGAACCCTAGCAGTCGTGCCCAATAGGATTGTTCCCAGTGTCAGAGGCGTGAAAGCAGAGCTTTTTTTTCTATAATCAAGGCTGCCAAAGAGGACCTTCTATAAATCCCAACACTCCTGTCCCCCCACCCCGCACAATTATGCACAGGCACTGCCATAAATCTAATACGCTTTCATGAACTGCGGGAGCAGAGTACATAAAACGTGTTGCGGATTTGCATACAAACATACTTATTCTAAATCCCCCTCAGAAGTTGTAAATGATTGTCTTTTTCCTGAAATACATTTCACCAAATTGTATTTAGCCATGTTTATGAATCCTATTACGGCGTGGGCTTGATCATATTTTGTGGACAGCAATGGCTTTCCCCATCTTAGCTGTTCGAGAGCAAGAAAGCGAGAGTGAAACGAGGGGGGAAGTGGTGGTAGGATGGGGGTGTACATGCCTCGAGGCGATTGATTCTGTCATTTGTTTCAGTTGAGCCCTGATGTCTTCTCAGGCACACGACGACAGGTCGTCCATAGTCTTAAGATGGATCCCCACCAGACTCCGCAGGAGGGGTAATTCAATAAGCACTGTCACGTGTAACGATCGGCCGCGCTAATACTCATTTTAGCAGGTGAGCGAACCGATTGCGGCTGAAATTGCCCAGGCTGTCTCGCTTGATCACATCATCAAGGGCAGTTTTTCGAGCCCGACAGAGAGGTGATCTTTATTGTGAATATTATATGTAGATGAGTGTGAGTGGAAATGCTGTGAAGAGGTGGTCATGTTCATATTTGCAGTTTAGAGATCTGTATTCACATATGAATTTACATGTCTGTGACGAAATATACATATTTTATTTGGGTAGCTATCAGATTGATCACATCTGATTCCATTGTATTATAGCTGCAGGGAAGCATAGGATTCCAGCAGAAGAGAATGTGAGCTATACATGGCAGTTTCCAAACTAAAGTTTCTTAAAGAAAGCTTGAAAATGTAAAAAATATATTTGCCATTGTAAATTATTTAATTGCTCTTCTAAGAATGTTTCCATGAAGAGTTATTTGAAACAAAGCTTAATTACTGCTGAAGAATAGAACTGTGTTTTGCGGACAAATATTCTATGGAGAACATATTAGTACTGAAAAAATAAAGAAGTTTTCTATTTTGTGCATAGCGTACTTGACACATCTGAAACAGGTCTACAAGTTCCCAAAGTTCCCTGGGGGTGAGAGGAGTCAGCCTGGCCCCAGAGTTCAGGTTCCCGCCGCCCCTCACCTGGGTTCTACCCCAGACGGTGCCCACGTGGCCTCGCCGACTTGCCCAGTAATTGGACAGACAAGCTGGTGAGTGTAAGGGTCATAAACATTTCAAGAGTTATAAAACTTTCATTAAGTTCTCACGATATCTCGCCAGCCCGTGACCTTTCCAGCATTTTTTTCTGTCTTTCTTGTTTTTTTCCTCCCCAAAAGAATGACAAGAAAGAGAGAGAGGGACAGGCTTATTATGATCACTGAACAAGCTGCCTCTTTGTGACATTGGGGGCCTTTTCATACTCCCTCTCAGCCTCTTGACTGGTCCTGAGCGAGAGATCAGAGCATATAAAGTGGGAAAACAAAGGCCCATTTTAATGAGATTGTAAAACAGAGAGAGAGAGGGAGAGCAAGAGACAGAGAAAAGAGGGAAAGAGAGAGAGCAGGAAAAAAATTCTCAGAAGAAGTTATCTCAGTTCTGCTGGTTTTCTAAAGGCCTTTTCAGGAAAGTATTTAAGCCTATGCTCTATGGGTTGAGTAGGGGGGAAAGAAATCAAAGCATTGTCATTGGTCCAAAGGAATGAGACAAGCAGGGCAAGATGGGGAACTGAGTTAATCCACTGTTGTTCACGAGGAAAGAAGATAATAAAACCATGTTCCTGAAAGAGTGCTCTTCCTTGTTGCCGCACTCAGAGACCCCATTTATTTCACGTTTGGAGCATGTTCATTTCATCACATGACCAAGCTAAGCGAGGATGAAAAATGTTTCTCTCTTTTTTTGATAACAATCACACTAAAAGAAAGAGAAAATAAATGCTGATAAAAATGTAATGAGAAATAAATAAATTAATGACACCGACAAAAGAGCCTCTTAATTGCTTCAAAGCTCTCTTGATGATTTAATCATGGGACAGGACGATAGGGGAAAAAATAAAAGCAAATTGCGCTATGAGGCCGCGTATCTTTCAAACGCGACCCCTTAACTTTAATCTTGAGAAAATAAACCTCTCCCATCTTACAATTTGTGAAGACGTGGGCCCAGCTCTGTGTTTGGACAAGCCCCTTTCCACAAATAATATTGGCAGCCACCACAAAGGGAGCAGAGCCCATTCTTGCTGTGTCCTATCTTCATTTAGAGATCTCTGTGGAATAGCTGGATGTACCCCCCCCTCCCCCACTGCCATTTAAGAAGGGCTGGAAGGGGGGGGGGGTGAGTGGCAGGGTGGGGTGGGGGGGTTGTCAGTGGAATGAAAAAATCTCAAGAGTTTTTCTTTTTGTCTCTGATAGCCATCAGGGCCTTAACCCTATTATGTGCTTCCATGGTTCTAAGAGTGTGAGGAGTCCCTAGCTCCCTCCTTATGTCACCCCGGGCCGTTGCCCCCAATGCTAACCATGGCGGTTTCTAGCCTGACGGATGACGTCCCGCCAAACAGGGACGTGTCCAGCTTGACCTCCCTTTGCCCCCGTCCCTCCCCTAATGCTAACCACGTTAGAGCCAAGCACCCAAACCCTTTTCCCCACCGACGTCTCCTTTATTGAGGGGGAAATGGAGGTGGTCCTTAATGGCATTGTTTTAATAGTATCAGCCTTTTCTTCTGGTGTGTGTGTGTGTGTGTGATTTGCTTCTCACAGATAGATTGATAAACACTTACTACCTCCATAGAAGTGTGGTGAATGTCAGCCATTTTTTAATGTTGTAGGACACAGCTAAGTTCTTTCTACAGCAGTAGAGGATAAAGGGGTAATGGCTCTGTCTGAGCAATACACAGCTGTTTCTTTTATGTTCTTTAATTTGCTTCAAGGAGAAAATAAAGTGGGTGTGGGTGTCAGTCTCTGTGTGTGTGTGTGTGTGTGTGTGTGTGTGTGTGTGTGTGTGTGTGTGTGTGTGTGTGTGTGTGTGTGTGTGTGTGTGTGTGTGTGTGTGTGTGGTGAAGTGGGGAATTTCAGGCCAAACACCAAAAGGACCTTCATAGGTGCACTGTAGTTAACCATCGTAATTAACATGAACACAAGTAATCAGCCCACCAAGTATGTCATTAAATGGCATCCCTAATGATTAATTCAGGGCTCATAATAGCGAAATGAACCTCTGTCTGTCCTTAATGACCCTGTTTAATCTTTTAGAGAAACCGAGAGAGACAAGGGAGAAGCACCAGGATCAACCCAGCACTAGTGCTGTCTAGTGCTAATATGTCTATTATGTAATCACTGTCAATACAGTTTGTAACGTAATATTCAGGTGAGAGGGGAATTAAGGCGTTAGCCACGGCTAACTCAGCTTTGTGATTGTAGGACTCACAAAGAAGTGAACTGTTGATGTGTTTAACTGCAGTCTCTTTGCAATCTCTGCCACACGGAGAGCATTTGGTTATAGACTCAGGAGACTGGAAAGAGACTGTTTAAGTCATGATTAAATAATCCCTCTTTTTTTTGAGACGGGCTAACAAAGCACAGACTAAACACTGGGCAGAATTTGACACCACACTTCAAGTGGAGGTGAAGAGGAGATTAGTCCAAAGAAAGAGGCGACTATTATACGCCCTGTTGCATAATTAAATTTACCCCCGTAATTCATTATTCAGTGGAGTACATATTTGTCTTGGTAATTTTATATCTGAGCCCACAATAATGCAGAATTAAGCATTTGAATTAATCATGTGAATTAATGCCTTGGTTTTGACCCTACCAAGTCCAGCTGCTTAACACCAGAAGTGAAAAGCATATGCTTGTTTTGGGGAGGGGGTAAACCCCCCTCAACCCTCAACCCCTCAAAAAAACTCCTCGGAGAGTTACAACAATAAGACACAATATCCCCTTCAGATGCGTGCAATGACTTAAACGCTGCTTTTGTGTTAAATATGAATAAGGTGCCATTGTCCTGTCCAGGGAGCGCGGGGAGATGGTGTTGTCGATTAGCCTCATGATTAAGCAGATGACACGGTGAGGCGGAGGAGCTAAATAAAAGAAGCCTTCTGTCACTTCCTCCCCTGGGTCCGCAGTGGCTGCAGCCAACGCCCCCCCACACACACACACATAAACACATGTACACATACACACACACTACAAAAAGCAGGGTCTGGATCAATGAAGGGGAGGCGTGATAAAAACAGTCAAGTGGAGATGGAGAGAGAGAGAGAGGGAGGGAAGGAAGGAGGGAGGGTGGGAGAGAGGGAGGGTAAGAGCAACAAAGACGGCGGGGTGAGGAGTTTGATTAGATGGGGTGAATAAAACAGTCATGGTCCATGTCAGGTGTTAAGTATCTCATTGGCTCATTTGCATGTCAAAAAGACATGTTTGTGTGGGACTCGGCCCGGTGCGCCCCCTTGTTCTCCGCGCCTCTCTCGGGGTACATGGCATGTCACAGCCTCCCGCCTCACACCCACGCACCAGCCGTTGGCCTTTCACAACCAGACCGTTTGTCAAAAAAAACACCATTAACACCGTCTTGTGGCCAAACAAAAACAATCAATTTTATCAATAATCTACCTTAATTAACATCCTTTCATAAATTAAAACAATCATTGGCATGGTTATATTAAAAAACAAAACACAAAAACGAATTAAAGTTAATGACCTATTATTTTTACACATACTAGACACATCATCAATTGTACTTTGTAACCTTTTTGTACCTTGTTTTATATTTGCTTATATTTCATTCACTACATTTGAGTATGTAGCTTATTGATTTATGAATATGTACACGTTCTTCTGATTTTCTCAGACAATTTCTCAGACAAGTGTAGGGTACCATATTCTCACAGTACAGTTCCTTCATCCCCTCTCCATAGACACCCTTGTTTATAAGCAACACTCACCCAAAGACATTTTAATAAGGAGGGCGCCTCTTTAGCTGGTTATTTAACAGTGGCGCATCTCTAATAATTCATGCTTTAATGACGACGAAGCAGCTAACCTTTGCCTGCTCTCGTCTCTTCCTTCCACCCATTCCGTCACGGGACATTCAGGTAACTAATCTGCCTTTAAATATGTCTCAGAGGAAACGCCGCTAATTAGCATTGAAATTTACTGCCTTCAGTTTTATTGACTTGTCCTACTTCTCCGATAATTAACTAATGAGGAAAGTAATGAGCTATGTCATTCAGTCGTGCTGTTCAATTAAAGTACAGAATCAATTATTGAAAATAGTTTTGGATGCCTTCATGAACGTGAAGTGCTCAAAGGCTACTGATAGAAGCCAAGATCAGGAGGGAAAAGTTTCAATGTCCATTAAAAAAAAAAAACCCAGAGGTATCATATTTTAGAAAGGTCTAGAACTCCCTCAAGATTTAGTTTTGTCAAAGCTTTAAAATAGTTAGCTTTCCACAGAAATCTGTCTACAGTTAAATCAATTACAGACACCTTGATACATTTAGTTCCTTGTCTCCATGGTTTCAAATCAAATCAAAAATGTATTTGCTGATATCATATGTATACAGTATACTGCGCTGAAATACCACTGTATGTACATTTCATAGTCTTATTTGCCTTTCATTTGTACAGTACTTTGCTATGATTCAAATGTGCTATAGTGTAAGAAAGACTTTAACGTCTCTGGGCGCCTTGGCTTTGCGGAGTACAGTGCTACCCAGTGAGGTGTTGACAATCTCCCTTTGTAAACAATGCGCCATAGAAGTAATCCAACACTGCACAAAAACACTGCTTTCATTAAAGACAATTAATTAGAGTATTACACTTCCCATGTGGTTTCTCAGATAATGAACACACCATCTCATCATTCCAATTTGCGCAGGCTTCGATGATAATTATGTTTATATCAAAATCAATGTGCTTGTTCATAAATTGCCATTTGTCATAGGTCCTCTGCTTAACCGAGGGGAGAGGCTCTGTCGAAGGAACTCTGGATTCTCCATGCCCATGTCTCAGAAGATTTCTTTTATCTGCCTCACGGGTTCATTGATTTTATTTCATTTTTATTTTTCCCCCCAAGATCTGCCTCTTTGATAATGTTTTGGTAATTGCCAGCTCTTTAGTATACATTGGTGTTGGCTGGCATTCACGGTGGCATGGAGCTTCTTTTTTTGCACTGGTGTGTTGCGTTGCACACATGCATAGGAGCATACAACACAACACAAGCAAAGATTCCTCCAGGGAGGGGTCATGAAGGAAGGAAGCAGGTATCCAGCACAAGGCATCGCCCCACATAATATTACTTGAGCGGAGAGATGGCACGCCGTGCCAAGACATGTCCTCAGGATTGCTAAGCCAAACATTGGATTCCGTCCCAGTTCTTTTAATGGCAGATCAACCTCAGTCACTTCAGTTTTATATGGCCGTGCCATTGTTGTGCTGATAGCATTTGCAATTAGCTAGAAATTTCCAAGAAGCAAGAAGCTACTTGTGTTGTGCACATATGTGGAGTTTAAAGAAGAAAAGAGACAGATATAAAGAAGAAATGAAGGGAAAGAAAGAGGGAGACAAAGAGAGAGAGAGAAGAACCTTCCTCTAGCAGCTCAACCCCTTTTGCCATAATAAACCCTCTCAGATAATTGAGGCATTAAACCCGCCTATATTTTGCTTAATTAATAATTAATTTAATGGGACACCAAGGTAGTAAAAAGTCGCTAATTAAACCACTCTTGATCACAGGAGCACTGATACAGGGATTTGCAGTTTAAAAAGAGGTGAGAAAAAGAAAGAAAAGAATAGAAGAATACAAAAGAAAATAATAAAAAATATTAAACAAAAAGATAAATTGCCACGACACACACACACACACACACACACACACTATTTTGGCTGTATCAATATTCTATTAATACCCAGTATGCCAGAGGTCCCGGCTGGTACGGGGCTCAGAGTTGAGTGGATGTGACAGCCCTGCAGAAAGACGCAAAAGCCAAGGACACCAAATTCATCCTGACAGTAACCTTGGAGATCGGCCCAGGCCAAAGTCGTCAGCGGTGGCAAATCAAAGAAATAAACTCAAAAGAACAGAATGGAGCCGACTCTGTCATTATTGTGACAAGCGGCCGTATTTACAGTCGCTTCCCGAGCCCACCACACGCGGGCTCCTCAGCCAGGGCACCAAAGGAAGGCTGGCTTACCCACTCACACACTGCAACTGGAAGAATGCTTCAATATGTTTTTTACTGCTTTGCCTTCTTCTTTTTGTCCACCCAAAAAAAAAAAAAAAAACACTACACACAGTATGGTGCAAATAGGTTTTAAAACAACATTGACATATTGGAGTTCTAGACGTGGCATATTTCAACTGAGACTGAGAATGAATTGGTTTTAAGAATTCATGTTAAATATGACATTATTGTATATAATACCACATTTAAAATTACCTTATACTTATATACCTATACATATTATATACAACATCAGAACTTCACAGCACATTAAAAGTTAATAAACACCATATTTACCGTATTTATTTAGTTAATGATAACATTATATCACATATACCATAACAGCAACGTCTTCTTGTTGAGACCACATCATGGATGTTGGCATTGGCAGTAAGTGAAGGGAAAGCTGACGGCGCAGGGGTGACACCAGAAACGGAGCTCAGATGTGCCATATCCAATGTCAACTTGAGTCACTGCACTTACTGAGGGTGGGGTGGGGGCGTTAGGGACACCTCAGCCTCTGTCTAACCCCTTAGAGGGCATTTGTAGGGCAGTCTCCACATATAGACACACAAACACACGCACATAGGGGCATGCATGAACACATGCACACTGCAGACTCCTCAGTCAGGGGGGTTCAGAATCCACCCCAAAGAAACAAAATGAGACTCAGCAAACCTGCAAAGCATCAGAGAGATAGTCAGCACAAATAGCAAAAACAGAGAGAGAGAGAGAGAGAGATGAGGAGAGAGAGGGAGAGAGAGAGGGAAATGAGGAGAGAGAGAGATGAGGAGAGAGAGAGACGAGGAGAGAGAGAGAGAGAGAAATGAGGAGAGAGAGGGAAACGAGGAGAGAGAGAGATGAGGAGAGAGAGGGACGAGGAGAGAGAAAAACACTAGCCTCAGCATATGTCTACTTGCTGTTGAAAACCTCCACAGGCGGTCATCCAATCAGTATGTATTTGATCCATTTGATCCTTCTGCCTTTTAAAATCTCCACAGGTTTTCACAGCTCACATCTGCCGTATATGAATCCTCTGTGCTTATAGCTACATACAGTATATATAAATAAAAGATGTTAATCAAGCCTGCCACAATATTAAGCAGGGAAAAGATAAATTATGAGTTGTGAAACCTCAGCCTCAAATAGCAGACAGCCCCAATGTTTTTGCTCATTGGGACTATTGGCTGTTTAGGCCATAATGGGTTGATTAGGCCAGACAGGCAGGGTAGGCAATGTGCCACGCCCCGAGTGAGCCTGAAATAGCATGGTAATGGAATGGCTCATCAATCTGTGTTTATTTGTTAGTTTCTATATTTTGCCACCATTGCGCCACTTATGCACCCTAATCTCATAAATAGTATGACAATTACCACAGGAGCGGGACCCAAACATCTATCTCCCTGTCTATCTATCACTCTTTACTAACGCTGCAATATTCCCCAATTAGAGAATTATTGTAGCCCTACTTCATCAAGGGCTAAAGTAATCAAGATTAATCTAGCTGCCTGACATGGGCTGTTTGCTAAGGAACACAGTACAATTGCTCAAGGCAAGCATCATTAGAAAACGCAATAAAATTAGGCTAACTGATTATATTTCACAAACTCTGTAGAAAAATAAAAACATGATTTGGGAACGCCGCTAATTAGAACACTTGTCGTGAGCCAACAGCAGCCATGGTGAGGTGTCCCGACATCGTAATGCATAGGCTTACGTGAGCACATGGTAACACAGGTGTGTGTGTGTGTTGGGGGGGGGGGGCAAAGGTAAAGCACAGCTCTCAATCAGCTATTGACACCAGCCTTGACATGGGGTAAAGCAGCTAATATAGCAGCTATAATCTAATAGCGGTTGAGTTTTTGTCGGGATCATCTCCATATGTTTTGTATAAGATATCTGTCTGTTTGTCAGTTGTTGGCCAGAAATAACCAGCAGAAAGGTGAGACACATGCATGTGTGGGGTTGATTTAGTAGCTGGTGCAGCATATGCTGCTTACATTCAAGTGATTAAAAATTAATGCCTATGGTATAATACTATATACCATACTATGGGACACACACTAGATGCATTTCAATTTATTCATTTATTAGTATTAGTTAAATAGTAAATGCTAAATTCTGAATAGAAATAGAATTATGCTATATTACATGATTACAACTCCTCAAATACCCCAAAAGGTATGAAATGTTGATATTTCACAGAATAACTCAATAATTTATTGTCAAGACCTCAGTGAGTTGATGTTTATCATCAACAGCCACTATAAAGAAGCCATTGGCCCTCTTTATTAACAGCTCCTTATAGGAATGTCTATTGTATGGGCAGCTGGCTGGAATCAATGCAGCAATTTTAACCACTGAAGAGCCCATCATGTCATATTCATACGTGTAAAAAAGTAATCAATGGCCTCATGAAAAATACAAAGCTACTTTTCACGAACACTGACCCCAGAAAGTCCTGATTAACCTTGTCCCGATCGTCATCCTCTGACCCGTGTCCTGCCTTTATAAATTATGAACATGATTGATAATGATTGTCTGCACACTCATCAGTCCTACTCCCCAGACCAGAGTAGACCTTCCTCTCTTGTCCTTTTTTTTTGGACAGAAAAAAGTAAAGAGAATCCTGTTGGATATTTTACATTGTGAGCGTTTGGGTGAATTTGTCCTTTGTTTTCCCACTCCATCTCTTCCACTCTCTAATGATTGTCTTACGGATTTCCAGACCTCCAATGAGGAAGTTGGGTGAGAGTGGGTTTGGGGGTGAGGGTGTGGTGGAAGAGCCTAGAAAAATAGTTAACAAACTCCCAGATGATTGATGGGCTAATTTCAAGCCCCGAATAAAGCAGTTTTCTAAGTCTGTTGATTCTCCATTTATTAGCTAATAGAAACATTTATCAAAAAGTCGCATTTTTTTTGCTTAAGCAATAATTGCATTTTTAAGTCCTCATTAGCCGTTGTGTGCATGCATAATCCAATTCAGTAAATACGGAATAGGGATGAAGGATTAAAACTGAGCTTTTCCTCTGGTAAACATTACGTTTTTGGGTATATGTATCCCGCGTGTATGGTCGCTGATGACTATGTTGGGATCCTATTTATGACTTAAGCCACTGTATTTGTAAACCCAAGTCTGAATTCCTTCAAACCAAACATAAAGTTCCTCACCGGGGCTTGGTAATTATTTAAATATGCATGCTTTCAAGGCATTCATTTGAAGTCCAACTTAATTTGCCTCTTTTTTTTCCAGAACACTGTCAGGTTTGACTGCTTTGTTTCTCTCTCTCTCTCTCTGTCTGTCTCTCTCTCTCTCTCTCTCTCTGTCTCTGTGTGTGTGTGTGTGTGTGTGTGTGTGTGTGTGTGTGTGTGTGTGTGTGTGTGTGTGTGTGTGTGTGTGTGTGTGTGTTTGTTTGTGTGTGTGTATTATGCAGACCAGACAGGGATACGGGGGAAGCATGCACGTTCTTTTGTTAGCTCTTTGCCAGGGCAAGAGAGAGTTCTGCAGCTAGCCTTTTGCCCATGTAGCGATATCAAACAGGAGTCATGTCTTGTTACCTGGCAACCATCCCAGTGGCCAGCGCTTGCTCCAGCAGAGAGACAGTTTTAATCACCTCACAAATTTGCAGTGCAAGAAACAGACAAGAGCTCAGCTTAATCTTGTTAGCACGATGAGGCCGCTTTCAGATATCACTGCAAATCAAATCTAAAACCAAAGGCTTTGAGGTCTGGATTTTTTTTGGTGGTGGTGGCAATGTGTGTGTTGGCGTGTGTGTGTATGTGTGTGTATGTGTCTCGGTGCAGTATGTGTATGTGTATGTTAATAGAGAATAACTGTTTGTGTGTGTGTGTGTGTGTGTGTGTGTGTGTGTGTGTGTGTGTGTGTGTGTGTGTGTGTGTGTGTGTGTGTGTTGTGTGCACTGTCAACTGTACTTTTTATTTTTTCCTCAATAGTGGGAACATTTGTGTCTTGTGTGACTGTGGCATCTCTAGTAATGTGTGTGTGTTAGGTGTGGGGGTAGAGGACGTTGTGGTGTGTGGGGGTAGGGGATGTTGCGATAATATAACACATTAAAAAACAGAATTCTAATGGCCATACTTCACTGGTCCTCACTCCTTCTCCCTCCTCTTCTCTTGAAGAACACCTCTCATATCACTCTAACCACTAAATGCCCCTCCTCCCTCGTCTGGCTATCCTCTCCCCTTCAATTTGAAAGCATCCTTTTCCCTAAAGATTGCTTCTGTTTCGCCCAAAGCCATGCACGTCTCCCTGAGACTCCCATTCACCGGACCCTGGAGAGACGGTGGAAAGGAGAACAAAGAGAACCTGCGAAGTACCAAACTTAAAGAGCCGCACTTTGATAGTCTGCAATACCTTGTGGAAGAGCTCAGCTAGAACCCTGGGAGACGAGAGGGAGAAAGAGAGAGAGGGAGAGAGAGAGGAAAGACAGAGAACCAGTGAGCTCGGCTGTCGACTAGAAAAGAGCGAGAGAAGTGGGCCACACAACTGGCAACTCACGCTCGGTTAATTTGGTTAGCCTAGCCATCAGGCTAACAGCGTGTCTATCGACTGCTTCCGGTGCAGCTCCCGAGGAGAAGGTGCTTTGAAAACTGAAAAATAGAGCGGAGCTACAAGGAGGACTTTGCTCTTCAGTTGTGGTTAATGGTGATTTATTCAGATAATGCACACAGCTGGGGCTAACCACACTGGATTGTATTTGAAGTGAGAACATAGACTGGGAAACAGGCAATGACACTGCTCTGCATTATAGCGTCTAGTTTATTTTGTATTATTGTAAAAGAGCCATATGGCTTCAGTGTGTCTGATCCATTAAGCCAAGGCAATTATTCTCTTAATTGAGTCGTATTAAGACCGCTCTCTATATCTTAAATGCTTCATTACGATTCCCAGTAGAAAGTTAACGGTCCTCCTACTAAAGGATCAGCTATTTTCTCTTTATTGGATTGTGGCAGGGACTCTGACTCCACCGAGATTAAGGTGCTCATGAGGCGTAGGGACACTCACACACACACAACTTCCTTTTGTGTGACTTTAAAAGCACCTTGACCTTGTTCCAAGCAACAGTCCGCCGAGGACAGCTAACAAGCTTGGAGACCCCCCCTCCCTTCCCCCCACCCCCAATATTCATTTTCAATCACGGCAGAAGTAACACATGCGTGTATGGACAGCTAAGCTCCCATCCTCCTGACTTCCACCAAAATACCCCCGACCCCCCCACATCCTATTATTAAATTTGCCTCTGAATCCCCTCTAAGGGTTGGGAGTAATTAATGAACCTGTTGGAGCTAGCAAAGCCCCAGTCATCAGGGGTGGCGGTGGCGATGGTACCCTTCTGCCACGCCTCATCCCCACTGGGCTTGCCTCCTGCCTCAGCCCTGGGCAGTCCCTGGGTCTCAGCTCCGGCTGACCCAGTGGAGCGGGCCGGCGAGACCGAGGTTACGGGGAAGGGAGGGCGATCAGGGGATCAAGGGATCTGCTGTGCCTGACCCAGGGTCCCTCCAGCGGCTTGAAATGGGTTCATTACTCCCTATTTGCATTTCATCACCCTGTTAGCGCTTAGCGGCTGCCTGTTAGCGGTCAACACTAGCCTGTTATTGGCTTGTTACTCTGGATTAGGGTGAGGGTGGAGGGTTGTGTTGTGATGATGTGAGGGGGGCGGGAGTTATTCTCTCCCCGCCTCAGACCAGAAAGCAGTGGGAAGAAAAGACTCCTAGCGTGGATTAGATTAAAGAGAAGGAATTCAAATCAATATCTAATAAAGTGTGCTTCTGGCTCTGAGACGCTAGCGCTGCTGCTGAGAGTGTGGTCTCATCTGGCATGCTGCATGGCTTATCCTCATACGTCCTCTCTGTGCAGACACACAACACACACACACACACACACACACACACACACACACACACACACACACACACACACACACACACACACATATACACACACACACATACACAACCAAAGACAGAAAGAAAGACAGGGCCATTGACACACTAAAGCACATACACCACACACACACATACAGTCTCCCACATAGATCTTCACTCACACCAAGAAACTCACACACAGACACAAACACACGCACACACACACACACACACACCCCTCAAACAGACCGACAGTCATGTCACAGCAAGGTTAACGCATCACGAGTGGACACGAGAGGTGCTGACAGTGTTACCATACATGTTGGCCAAGCGCCTTCTCTCAGCATGGCATATCTGGCATTGGGAAGACAGCAAAGGCTGGCTGTGTGACACACTCACACACACACAAACACACACACACATACACATTTACACTCTCTCACACACACATACACATAGTATGTACACACACCTACTTACATGCATGCACACACACACATATTGGAACACACAATCAAACACACACTAACATGCACACATTCAAACTCAAACATACACCTTCTGCTCTTGCATGCACATCCTCAAACACACACTGACTGGAGAATGAGACTTAAGCAGGGAATGAGGTTTGTCACTGAAGCCCACAGGAGTGGATGGCTGATGGTAGTTGTGGATAGAGGGGAAACTGTTGTGATAACAGAGAACTTCTTGGCGTGTGTGTGTGTGTTTGTGTGTTTAGCAATGACAGGGATTGAAAAAGAAATAGACCGCAACAGATTGTATACCATGTGCAAATGTCTGTATGCGCCAACATGTCTATCAGTGGGAATGTAGAATGTAATAACCTCGTAATATTCTCCATGCACCGAATATTGCTGAAAACAGTTCACAAAACCACACGTTGTAAGCTAAGCTAAACTATATAGTAGAATCCAAAAGCACATTGCTCATGGGTTAGAATTCTGGCAAAGCTCAAACAGCCTGTAGTCTTACTGTGAGATATTGTTTTTGTTTCCTAAGTAAAGTCAGACATATTGCTTAGGGAAACTGGGTCAGGTTATGCTCTGCTAAGGCAGACAGGTTTCCATGTTTTGCTAGCTAAACTTCCCTCTTTTACGAGTGTAGCAGTATTATCACTGCATATTTATGGTACTAAAACCAGTGTTACTTTTGTCACAGTGGAGTTAAATGCCTGAATGCCTGAATGATCTTCACCTCTTTCCTCAATCACAGTCATGCATTCTCTCTTTCCTTCTCTCTCTCTGTCTCACTCTCTCTCACTTTCTAGCTTTCTTCACCCGCACACTCACACCTATACACACATATACACACTTTCTCTCTCTTTCACTCACACACTCATACACACACACTCACACATACATAGTGTGTTTGTCTCTCTTTCTCAAACACGTTTTATCTCACCCTGTCACAGACCATGCACTCCCCCACACTGTCCATCTTTACCCCAACCCCCATCTCACACACACACACACACACACACACACACACACACACACAACCACTCACACATCTGCATAGTATTGTTGCAAAGGAGAGGCTTGTGCGTACTGAACGACATTCAAATGAGGTGAAACACAGTGTGTCTGCCCTCTCCTGGCCACCTCCACCGCACAAAACACACACACACACACACACACACACACACCACTTCTCTCTAGTCTAGCCTCACCTACCCTCAAGGTTACACACACCGACCTATTCAGCAGGTCCTGGCTAATGGCATCACTGTTGTCTGTGCACTGTGAGCAGACACGGTCACATGGGTAATAACAGCCTTAACAACTGTATTATTAACACAGAAAATTATCAGTATAATCGATGTAATCATTGAAAAAATCATGTGTTTTACCTTTCACTATTCACCACTGAATAGAACAGGTAACTTATTTTGGATTGATAGTTATGGCACCTAGATTTAACAAATAGCATGTACTTACACCTTGACAGATATGTTTTTTAAAAAAAGTATTAAAAGCTAATTTCCGACACATTAAAATTGCACTCCGCTGTGCTTAAATCAAACCATTTATAGGCCTTAATGTGTAACGACTGTTTATTTCCAATGACAGAGACTATTATACCTCCATAAGTAATTAAAGATGGCTGCCATTTATTTAACCTAATAGCATTTCATAATAGTAAACGAATGATTGGATTAGGAAAGGCAAAATAATGGGAATTATTTAGCACTGAAAGATGCACTAGTCTTGACTGACAGCATTATTCCAATCTCATTAGTGACTGAAAATTGACTACCAGTGATAAGCCGCCATCCTACGTGCAATATTAGCAGTTAATTGCAGTGGCTAGGATACACGGTTTTTTGTACCTGCTATTGGTTAGCCATATTGGCATCTCTGTGACAAAAAGGCCTTTTGAGTGACAGCGAGGCGAAGCGGACGGGCGTCCCAGGAGCCTTTTTGGGGGTCTCTTGCAGCCCCTGGGCGTAGGAGCAGGTGCTTGCCCGAGAGGCGAGAGAGAGACAGCCAGAGCACAGCAGAGGTGAGATGAGCTGTGGGTGTGTTGTGGCTATCGGTGTGTGTGGGTGTGTGTGTGTTGTGGCTATCTGTATGTGTGTCAGATTGTGCGTGTGTGTGTGTTCAAGTGTGTGTGTGTGTGTGTGTGTGTGTGTGTGAGTGAGTAAGGGAGGGCGGGAGAGAGAGAGACTATATTTACATTTAAGAGTAAATGTTTATTTGACTTCTGCGCACTCAGTAGCTCCAGTCCTCTGTGCTATTCTCCATCGGCAGACAGTCAGATTGGCCCTCTCACTGTCACTCCATGTCTGCAAGCAATGCTTTGGCGCTGGCTTCTGCCACCACCAGGTCTTATGTTTGTGTTTACATGTCAGTTAGGGTGCTTTGTGTGTGTGTGTGTGTGTGTGTGTGTGTGTGTGTGTATTCCCTGGGGCCTGCAGGGTAAGCCTGCCTGGCTGCTCCTCATCATGGTATGTGTGTCTGGGGGCATGGCTCTGGGCTGGGCTTCCACTGTGGGACCACTGGAGGACTCGCACCACTGAGGGAGACAAAATGGCTCCAGGATAGAGTCCACCCCCACACACACACACACACACACACTCCCTTTCTCTTTCTTTTTTTTTTCTTCCACTCAAAAAAGGGCATATATTTAGCTTTCTGTCTATATAGCCCCCACCACCCCCACCTTTTAATGAATCAGAATGAGGAGGGTGAATACATCCCTCAGTAACGAGTTTCACAAGGTATTGGCTTTCACTGGCGATATGAGGAGGAAGAGGAGGAGGGGGGTGTTTCCTGTCAACACTTCCTCATCTGCCGTACTGCAGGGTCATGTGACCTGAGTCGAGCGTTGTCACACCGCTGCTTCCGAGGAGACTCAGCGCAGTGGCTTCCTGCCGGGAGGTTGAGATAGCGCCGGAAGGATCAAGCTGATCTGATCTAAGCCCTGGCAGGACGACCATCCAGTGCAGGTGATTTGGCTCGGTCAGCAGGCGACATATTGTAATAGATAGATACACTTGCTGTTATAATATATAATAGATACACTTGCTGTTATAATATATAATAGATGCACTTGCTGTTGGAGTAGGATTTTCATTGCAAGTGTAGAATGATACACATCTTTTTCACACATGTGAGTTGCCCTAGTCAACATTTCATCAAGTATGCAGTTTTGTGAAGTCCCATTTCTTCTTGTGAGTGTGTGTGTGTGTGTGTGTGTGTGTGTGTGTGTGTGTGTGTGTGTGTGTGCAGCATTGTGAATTCCCCAGTCACCTCCTATGCTGGGGTCCCCCACTGCATACGCTGCTATTGATCTTCTCCTCATACTCTGGCTCATTATGTCTGTGTGGACAAGTCAGACCACTGTGCTGAATTCCTGCTTAAACATGCCGCTGCTGCTCTGGCTCATCCTGTTTGTTTCTTCAGGTGAAATATTTATTGTGCTTTGAAATTCCACATACTTTCGCTGCATTTCATTGAATAAAACAGATTTAATTTTTCCAGTCAAAATTCAGAGACCCAAATTTAATAAATTAATTAATTAAAATTATGGCTTCCATTGCTAGTGTTCAGTATGCTTGACACACTTCCAAATCCTTGCTCTTTAAAAGATCGCTGCTACTGATGTAGCCCGAGTGAGGGCTAAGGGAGGACTGCTCAGACAATTGTTAAGGTGACCTTTTCTGGCCTATGGTAGTATATTAATCCGTGATGGGTCATTGAAACAGTCACTCACAGACTCACAGAGCTGTAATTTGCCACCTGCAGGAAGCTACTGCTACTGGATATTCTGCCCCTTGTCCATCCGGTCTCACTCTCCGCCTCTCCAGTATTGGCTTTCGTCTCGTTACATAACAGACAATGATCAACAAGCCTCAAGTCCAATCTGATATAGATCACTATTGGTCAGATGGCTATCACTGCACAAATATTTTGACACTAAACCCTAACAGGAGGGGCTTTACGGAAAAGATAGTGAGAACCAGGAGTCAAGAAAAGCTCAGGGGGCGATTTCTGGTAATTTAGTAAATTGCAGCACTTAGAAATTGTTGAATGAAGCCTTTTGTCGGAGCATATAACGCTCAGCAGGATAAGAAACTGTTGTCGATACTAATGGTGTGGTTGTACAAACAGGGTAATATGATGGGTTAATAAGGTTGGCATGATTTTCAGCTAACCGTGTTTACAGAAGGATCAGTCGGTGGGTCCTGGGGGGGTTTCATCATAATAATCTGGGATCAGTCAAAAATCCTGAGCATTTACTAGGGGAGCCAGAGAGGGGACGCCAGCCACTGATCACAAAGCTGTGCCTTTTACGAGCCCTGACTGAGGGGATCTTTCTCAGCAAGTGCCTGGGAAGGGTGGAGGGGGAGAAAAAACAAATGAACTAATGCAAACAAAAAAGGCTTGAATTCTTAAGTCAACATTTCATTTTGAGTCCTCAGAAACTTCTGATGCAATTTCAAAAAGAAGAAGAAGAAGGGAAAAAAACAGGCACTTCAAACGGCGTGTAATTGGTCCGACAGGAAATTGCTTTTTCTTTGCGGAATATCTCACGCATGCGTTTGGATCCATGTGTGGATTGTGCTGGAATGACACAGGTAGTGTGCTGTCACCCAAGCCCTGCACAATGGGGGCCTTCTCATAGATCTTCCTCAATTGTTTCCCTACAGACTGCAGTCAAAACCCCCAACCTCTCTTGTCTTATGCGACCGCTTCAAAAAGTGGGGATATTACCGGCCCACCCTGGACATGACTAACAGTCTGGTTTCTCTGCACCACGCCACCTTGTGAGGACAATGGACGCCGAGTCACGGTGATGATGTCAGCCTGATAAAGTTACAGAGCAAAGGTCAGCGGTGTGTGACACACATGTGACCACAACCCCAAAAACAGTGTCTCGTTTCGTTTTTTTTTTTTTTTCATGGCTTCACTTGGCCGTTCATGCATTCATTCATTCATCCGTTCACTCACGTGGTCCTGTGCAGCGCTACGCTGATCCGGTCTAATGAGGAACATATTGCTCCGTAGAGGCCTGCTCGCTCCCCACATATGTGTCAGGTGTCAAGGCCATGGCCTCTGACATATCCTGCTCCCTCTCTCTTGCCCTCTCTCTCTCTCTCCCTCTTTCTGTCTGCCTCTCAAGGCTGAGTGTGAACACACAAGTTATTACCAATCTCTCTCTCTCCATCTCTCCCTCTCTTTCTCCATCTCTCTCTTTCTTTCTGTCTGTCTGTCTCTCAAAGACAAGGCTGTGAACACGCTCTCAGTCATTAGTCCAGCGTATGTTTTCTTCTCCCCCTTTGTCAGTGGCAGACATGACTAAAAAAATGAAGGACAGGAAGGAGAAGGGAGCTTGTCGAGCCGTGCCAGGTCAGTGAGAAGGAACAGAGGAAGGACAGTGTGTGTGTGTGTGTGTGTGTGTGTGTGTGCGTGTCTGTGAGCATGTGTGTGTACGTGTGTGTGTGTGTCAGTATGTGTGTGTGTGTGTCACTGCATGGCAGCCACAGCGTGTCTTGTCCATGTGTTTGATGGCTCAGAGTGAGAGAGAGGGGGAGCGTGGCAGATAGAGAGCTCAAGCAGCGCACTGATGATCAAAAGCCGAGCGGGCGTAACGACGGGCGGCGGACTGGAGGTGACTGGACCGAGGCATCTGCTCTCCTCTCGCCCCCCCCCCCCCGCCCCCACTCTCCTCTCCAGTTTGCTCTCATCAGTGTCAACGCCTGCCTGACAAGGCTGAGCGGCACCCAGAAGACAGGAGCCCTTTCTCCCATCTCCCTGTCCTTCAACACCCCTAGTGCCCCCCACCTCTACACACTCACACGCACTCCCATAACCCCCATCCATCTCCTTCCCTGCTGCATCTTATAGCATCGTTAAGACACACAGGCCTAATTCAACACAGAGTAAGTGAGTGAGTGAGTGTGATGTTTATTCGTTTGTTGTTTGTCCATCGGCTGACATAGACTTTGGTGAGGCATGCCTGTGATGACACCTGAGAGGATAAAGTGTATGTATGTCATGAGGACTTCTGTAACACTGTACACACACATTACTGTGCAGAGAAAGAGCCTAGAAGTACTAGGAGCATATAGACAGATATAAATAGCACCACACACAGTCACTACATATGAAGATAATGTGTTGGCATATTACTACTTACTCAAAGAAAGTATTATATTTTAGCATAATTAGAGCCGTTTTTGCATAGTTTTGCACACACAATTACTCTTATATTGAATAATGTAGTGTGTGTTTCCTGATTATTATCACATTGTGTGTCGTCATGCAGTCACTCATCTATCTCCAAAATGACCAGATATGGAGACTTCTCATGCCATGTGCTCAGCTACCACAAGGTCATTAGATGAGGGCTTCTGACATGTGGACAAGCTTCTTTTTCTCCATTTCTTCTTTCTTGTTCCTTTTCTTCTTCATCTACATTGTCTTCTTTTGCTCATGGGAATTATAAGCACCAGAGTGCATTTTCTGCCATTGAAACACACTTGATCATTTCTACACGTCGTCAAAGGACTGTCAAGCTGAGAGACGCGCGGATGGACAGACGGATGGACACACAGGCCTTGTCTGAGGCCTAATGAGAGGGGAGGGCAGGGCTGGAGCTAGTAGTGAGCACGCAGACCGGCTGACCTGTCTGTCTGTGTAGGACTAAGCTGACATCAGTAGGCCATCTCTCAGTGTGAGCCCAGCTCAGTGCTCTGCAGACAGGCAAAATTATAGATGTCCACACACACACACAGCCTCACTCATACACACACACACACACAACAAGGCAGCGAACATCATGCATACTTAGTGAGCAGCTTAAAACTTTTATCTTTAAAAGTATGTGTATATGTGTGCATCTGTGCGTGTATGAGAAAATATATGCATGCACATGTGTCAATATCCACAACAAATAAATGAGACACATGGCACTTGAAGATGCTCCGCACACATTGGCTGCTTCTGCTGCTGCTGCTGCTGTTTTGCCACTGTTTGCTGCTGTCTCTGCCGTGCCCGACAGCGGCACATCAGAACCCCTTCATTAGATTTATGTGGCGCTGTTTGCATACAAGGAACCTAATGGTGTTTGCATGCCTACACTGCGCCGTCTGCTAGGTGTTATTTTTCAGCCGGGGAGCACGGTAATCCATCTTTATGGCCCTCCAAACTTCACATATGGAGGGCCTCGGTAATGACTTGCGGCTGTCAAGCATCTGGGCAAGGGGCTGCTGAGCTATCCAAAATTTCAGCGCCGTCCGACGACCAACCCCCACCCCCTCTTTTCCATTCAACAACCCCCCCCCCCATACACACACACACACCCTAACACACACACATATATACACTCACACACAAACACACACACAAAAAAAAAGGAGATTAGCCAGTAATATATATTGTTAGGCAGCTCACCTAGACTCCATTGAGGTGAGGGGGGGGATTAATATCTCAAAGTGTCAAGGTCAGACAGGATAATCTGCCCTGGGCAGGGGGTAGGGGAGGGGTGGTGGGACCAGGCAGGGAACAGGAGACCCACTCCACATTTTTTCCCATGATCCAACCTGTTTCCGTGTTTCCCACAATATTTCTGTCTGTTGCTATATCCTCCATCAGTGCCTGTTATTAATTTAGGAGGAGGATAGGAGGATTTCCCCCCCAAAAATGAGACAGTATTGAATGTGGTTTAAGGTGTAAAATTGTTCAAAAAATGAAACAAAAAAAAGAACATTGTGTCCTAAAAACACTTTTTTTCTGAAATCGGTGAAGGGAAATCGCTCCATTAGTCCCTCATGCTTTTCTCCTGGAGATAACCATTTTCAGAGGATATTCCTTTTACTGAGGCATTACCGCATAGACAACACCACTGCTTCTCATTCAGGGCTTGGGAGTGGGTGGATGAATGTGCCACATGCCTTTACCACAATGATTTTGTCTCCATTTAACCCTGGTAATGTATGGTAATCCGGAGATGTCAAGGGTTTCTCTTGACGCTGTCTCATGGAGAGCAGCTGAGAGGGAAATTAGGAGAGCGTTAGCAGCCAGAGTGGAGGCCCAGATGAAAGACTCCTGATATTTGATTGAATGGAAGAGCCATTGAAAACAATGGATTATTGTGGCTACCGCCTGTAGTTTTATCTGCTGTTCAATGGTCCACTCATACTCTCTCCCTCTCTCTCTCCCTCTCTCTCTCTCTCTCTCTCTCTCTCTCTCTCCTTCTCTCTCTCTTCCCTGCAGTTGCAAGCCTCAAACAGGACCCATAAGGCTAAAAAAGCTTGAATTTCTCCATCTCTCCTGCTCTCCACCTCTCTCTCCCGCGCTCCCTCTCTCTCTCTCCCGCGCTCCCTCTCTCTCTCCCGCGCTCCCTCTCCCCTCTGGTGGCAGGCCTCAAACAGAGCCCATAAGGGTGAGGAGGTAGTGTGCAGAGTGGAAAGTGATGAATATTTAGGGCCCATTGAAATGAAAATCCCACTGGCCCCTAGAGACCAGGGCTTAAAAGCCATCGCCTTAGGGAGCTCCATCTGTTTGTACCTTTCGCTCTCTCACTCTTTCTTTCTCTCGCTCGCTTTCTCTTTTTTAAAAAAGAAAACAAACTTCTCCAACACTCAAACAGACCTCTCCACGTGGTACTTTGTTAAAGAACATATATTCAGGCAGATATCGACTGTATGTTGGGGGGATTACATCTAATTGAAACCCAAAATGGCTGCTGACACAAAACTGCTTTAGCAGTGTATCAGTCCTCAATGTTTTTTTTGTTTGTTTGTTTTGTTTTACTCAACAAATGTGAAGCTACCAAGTCAGCATGCATCATAAGTTTAACAGAACAACAGCAGATTTCTCTCAAACCCATCCTCTCCCTCACATGAGAGTACGCAAGAACACACACAGGACCAGACACATAGACAAACACACACACGTGCAGAGAGGTGTACTGACCACCAACACCTCCATTCTCACCCTCTTGTTTAACACACATTCATATGGACACACATATACTGTGTACTGTCTTGTTAATATATATATACTGTATTCACACATGGATCTCTGTGTGTGAGTAGATGTGAACACATGTATGGGCGGACACATAAACACACATATTAGATTCCCCATTGAGATGTTTGCATTTTGTTAATGCATGTGTGTCTCTCTGTGTGTACAGTGTTAGTGTTTGTTTACATGTTTGTGTCAATACATGTCGTTATGTTTGTCTTTGTGTATGTGTTTGCCTGAATGCATGTGTGTGTGGAGGAGTGTGTGCAGCATGTGTGTGTGTGTGTGTGTGAGAGAGAGAGAGAGAGAGAGAAAGAGAAAGTGAGTGAGTTACTGAGTGGTGAGTGAGTGAGTGTGTGTGTGTATGAGAGAGAGAGAGTTTCAGGAGGTTTCCGTGTCTTCCTGGCTGAGCTGTGCTGGGCTTGACAGAGCCAGCCCACAAATCAGGAGTAAATAGGGACCCGGGGGCATGGCTGCTTCACTGAGGGGGAAGTGAAACATATTCACTTAGAACAAATCACCCTCAATCTGGCTGGAGAGAGGACCACCACCACCAACGCCACCACCCTCCACTCCCTCAGACACCACGCACACACACAAACATACATGTATACACGTGTACATACATTCACTTTGAACAAATCACCTCCAATCTGGCTGAAGAGAAGACCACCACTACCAATGCCACCACTCTCTCTCTCTCTCTCTCTCTCTCTCTCTCTCTCTCTCTCTCTCTCTCTGCCACATATGAACAGACACATACACACACAGGTGAACGGACTATTGTACAGATGAACACTCAAATTCATGTGCACTTTTTGACTTTTTGGCACAAACACAAACACGGCACACCCACCTACATATATCTTCAAATACAAAACACACACACACACACACACAAACACACACACACACACACACACACACACACACACACACACACACACACACACACACACACAACCTGTTTTTGGACAGGCAGGCCCCAGTCATCCTAATGGAGCAGAGAGGAAACAGCTATAAATCAAAGCCCGGTACTGGGCACTTCAGGAGACTCCATGTTCCTCTCCGGCCAGGAGGAAGAGAGAGACGAAGCTTCTGTTGTCTGTGTCTGCAGCTCATGAAGAGGATGTGCTGTGGATGATGATGATGGTGATGATGATTGTGGTGGTGATGATGATGATGGTGACATTGGTTGTTTTTTTAGTTAACCTTTTTCACACCATGTTGCCTGATACATTTGCAGGCAGCATTGTATGCTGGGTTATTTTGGTACGCTTGTGTGCCAGGAATGTTTCAAAGGCACATGTCATGCAAACAACACTGTTATATGGCAAACAGCACTTGTACTAGTGCCCAGGCAGCTGTTCTCCCTGGACTGATGCTTTGTGTTTGGTGGGACGCAGTACTAGATTACACAAACTTCAGTATAACTGCATAAACTATCCTGAGCCGGGTTCCACCTCATCTAGCATGCTAGCGTGCCAAAGTGAACATCCACCGCAGATCCCCTGAGCGTCCACAAAGAATGGGAGGTCATTTTTATCGACATAAAATGCTTTTTGCGTAGATGGGGCCATCGGTGTGGAAGCGTCTAGGTTTCCCTTCCAGACCAGTGGGCACACTCTCTCTCTGCTCTTCCCTTCAATAGACTAACTGTAATGTTCTGTGTCTGTGTGTGTGTGAGAGAGTGTGTCTGTGTGTGTGTGTGTGTGTGTGTGTGTGTGTGTGTGTGTGTGTGTGTGTGTGTGTGTGTGTGTGTGAGAGAAAGTGTGGCTGTGAGTGTGTGTGAGTGGTACATAGCAGACCTGTGGCCTTCTCTTTCTCTCTCTCACTCACACACACACACACACACACACACACATACATACACACACACACACACGCACACACACGGAGCCTGCTGTGAGGAAGGAGATGGAGTGTGTCCGAGCCGATCCTCTCCTAATGCTGCATTAGTAGGGCACCCTCAGCTGGGCTCTGGAACCACGCTATCCAGCAGTCGCCCAGCTTGATGAATGGAGGGCCATCAGTAGTGGTGACACACACACACACACACACACACACACACACACACACACACATAAACACACACTCCCTTACTCAGAACACACACACTCACACCACCAAACACAGCAGCAGGCAACCAAAACACAGCCACCCCGAAGTGCTTGGGATAAAAAGGGGGAGAAGAGAATATGAACAGCTTCAGACTGAGACATTCAACAACTGGAGCCTTAACTAAAAGTGTCTGTCTTTTGTTGGTCTTTTTCCAAGTCCAAAAAATGAACATTGAGGATGTTGATTTAACTGGGAGAAATGGG
Organism: Alosa alosa; assembly: GCF_017589495.1. Lineage (NCBI taxonomy): Eukaryota > Metazoa > Chordata > Actinopteri > Clupeiformes > Clupeidae > Alosa > Alosa alosa. The sequence goes on from NC_063204.1 coordinate 30,966,534, forward strand.
ACTGGCTCTGTTCTTCAGGGCTGTTCCTGATGTTGATATGATATAATCCAGAGACATCGCTATTATTGTAAGCAGCTCTGCAATCCACACCCTGACACTTAAGAACACCACAGGTGGAGAGAACGGAAAAAGGTGTTTGGTTGTTTCATGATGTGTATTTCCTTGGCCTAGACACAAGAGCATGTGGTGAAGTTACAAAAAAAGGAAATATCGGGTGTTCTTTGTTTATTTTATTACAGCCAATGCACGCGGTAGTTTTAATCCTGGATTTGAGAACAAATCTAACACCTTCGTTTTATTGCCACACAGGAAAAGAAACCCAAGCTGAGGTGTCTGAAAGGCACTCACTGATTACCCACACTGTTCTGCACTTCCCGACACATCTCCCAAGATGGTACGAGTTCTTGCAACTGCCTCCATTCAAACACAGAATCTTTGTTAAAAAAATGTTTTAAAAGTGTTTGTTTTACCTCAGCCTCTGAGTGTAGTGAGGCTGGGCGCCATTTTGAAACCGCTTTTCCTCTCACATTCCAGCCCTTACAGAAAGGTCATTTGAGGTCACTGCCACTCTGCATCAAATCTATGTCCTCCTCAGTGCTCTTGCACATTCTTGACAACCTTACCACCACTGTTTCCCCCATCTGCACCTCTCTTTCTCTCTTTTCCCCTCCCTCTCTCTTTTTCTCCTTCTATTTCTCTCTCTCTCTCCCTGTGTCTCCCTCCACTCACTCACTCAACCTTCCCTGCTCTCCTCAGATCAGAAGTGTCGGATTTTGACACCAGCCGCAGGAGAAGTGACCCATGAAGTAATTATGGGTGGAATCCCTACGCCACCACCATCCCCCCATCTTCCACACACTGAACACCCCCCACCCACCCACCCAAACTCCATCCCACAAACCAGCAACCACCCCGACCCACCCCCTACCCGTGCATGTGCAGAGCAGGATCAAATAAAAGCCAGTTGTGTTTACTTCCTGATCCATCTAATTTCTGTAACGAGGTCCGCCGCGGCACCCTCATCTCCTTAGCGCCGCCTAAGCCGACTGGAGCGGCTGGATGGAGAGCCTCTGGCCCCCGGGGGCCTCACTGCGCTAACGCTAATGCCACCCTCTCTCTCTCTCCCTCTCTCTCTCCCTCTCCCTCTCTCACCGCCGCTACACCTAACCGGATTATCTTTCCACCCCTCTCTCTCCCTCCATCTCTGCCCCCCCCCTCTCCACTCCTCTCGTCTTCTCAACTGCAGAAAGAAAAAACAACAAAACAGCAGCACAGGTGCAGGCCTCTCGAATCCTAAACATTACTGAGTGTGCGAGATGCAACTTTAGACCTAATGCATCATCAAAAAAGTGCAGGAGGCTCAGGAAAAAAAAAAAATCTGCACAGGAGGGGGAAAATAATATTCTGTTCCTGCAATACAAGATGAAGGAACACGTTTATGGAGGGGGGAGGATAAATAAATAAATGTATAACCTCAAAGCATGGAGCTTGAGTACTGATCGCATTCACATGTTGGCATACAAAGTACTTACCCGCGTTTGAAAATTCTGCCCTCAAGTGCGGAACATATAGGGCAATGGTTGATGTATTATGCAACAAAGCTTTCTTTGCCGGCCGTAGAAAAACAGGATATTTAGGATGGAGAAATGTCCATTTACAACAAAGTTTTGTCTGTGTGTAGATTGTTGAGGTTTTTATCAGTGCAGTTTTGAAGTGCAGCTTAAGTATTCTCTCTTCATGTTGAGTATGTTCAGCAATGAACATAATAATTGATCATTATAACACATGTGCTCTTGTGATATTCTGTTGAAATACACATTTGTAAGGAAGACTAAGTAAGAATTCCCTGTGTAGTTTTGTCATCAGTGTTTGAAAATGAAAGTGATATAAGAGGATGAAAGTAAAGTTACAAAAACAGATTTACCGATTGTTACAGAACGCAACTTTGTTTTATGTGGCTTTGCATCATGGTTGTCTAAAAGAGAGGCTCTTCTCTGACATGTTACTTTTCATCAAATGAGAATTATTAGAATAATATAATTGGTTCTGTGAGATCAGCAATAGCAGACTCCCTCCCTTTTAACATTCTAAAAGGGCCTAAACCTAGCTATTAAACCCCCTTCCATACAGCAGAGAGTAGTAACCTGGACACAAATCATGTTGTGTGGATGATGTTATCTGCGTCCGTTTCCAGCCCTGCCCAAGTGGGCTTGGCCCTGAAGAGGGCTGGCGGTCTTGGCACAGTGAATACAGCAAGCCCTGGCCAGGCCAGATCTCGTTTAACCAGATTGATCCCCAATTATTGTAAATTAACTTTAAAGTGCCTTCTGTCTCAGGAAGCATTTAACCAATCTACTTACGGGGTTGACATAAGGGAACATAATTAACTGTCACGCGTCAATATAGTTTAATGGCATTATTGGATTTTTGACAAATTAAAAAGCTCATCATTTCGCCAGTGGATGGAATAACAACATGTTAGTGAAATACCTGCAGCGAATTTGAAGCGCTGAAGACTGTGTGTGTGTGTGTTTTCCACGTCCGTGGGCCCGAGGGGTCAATGACCCACATATTAGAGGGATGTGCTTTTCTCCGCTTCCTTCTCAAGCCAGCTCCGGGCAGAAATGTCATCTTCGGCTGGCTAATGTCCTGCCACGTCCTCGGCAGAACAAAGAAATTCTGAAATTACACGATGGCAACAAGAACATGAGGAGGTGTGTGTACTGTATGTGGGGGGCAATTGTCATTTTGTTTCATGTTTAACTACGGCCTCTGTCACACATTTTTCTCTTCATAAGTCTTACCATTTCAACGAGAATTAGTCACAATTATTTTTGTATTTGAATGATGCACTGGTACTTTTTAAAGTGCTCATGAAACATTTTGAAAAATGTTTAATACCAGCTCTCAAGAGTTGCTTGAGGGTAGAGCCTAGTTTTGATGCGGTGCGTTCAACGTGTAATGTGAACCCACAATACATGTGTGTACGTAGACGGAATTCAGCTCATGAAAGACTATTCTATAAGTAGTGGGTTCCTTTTCCCTTAAAGAAGTGTCCATTGAAGGGGCATCCATTACCCAAGGCCGTATCGGTTTGGGAAAAACCGAGCCCTAAACGCACAGGCCTGGTGGAACAGACGAGACACACAGAAGAGGGTTTTCGGTTTCCCTTTACCTCACTAATGGCCATACCTGGGTGACATAACTCCTGATTTATATGGCTATTTGAAATGTCATTGCTCCAGGGGCTAGCGACGGACAGCAGGGAGAGGGCTTGGTGACAGCTTGCGGAGTGTGAGATGGTGTGCCACTCTCAGCTTGACCAGCTCGTCTGTCCTCCTGACTGCCTCTGAGGCTAGGTGGTGGAGGTGAACATGTGTTGGAATGTCAAATCTTCGCTTTGTGATTCATACAAGTGACTTACCCCCCAAAATAAATAAATAAATAAATAAATAAATAAAATAACAATAAAATGTAAGTAAACCTATGCATGATGGACATTTATCTGAGATAAAGAAACAGCTATCCAAAGGTCCCTTCTAATATTGTGTTACAGACTATGCCTTTCATGCGCCTGTGTTTCCCATGCAACTGAAAAATCTTTCATCCAAATATGTCAGTGTTAAAACAATGACAGAGTGTAGCTCAAGTGGGCTGACACCAGTCACTCAAACCTCCCTGATGCCTTGTCTGCAAGCCTGACCTTTGTGGGGTATTTTTACAGCTGAGTCACATTCTTAGAGTTACAGAAAACACAGCGTTGCAGTTATGACATTTGTAGTCATGACAATTTAGATTTGAATGATTGGTTGGGTTGGATTAAAATGCACGTGATGGGCTAATGACACCATTTAAAGGATCATTAACACTAAAGTAAGGCTTCAGTACTTCAGAGGTCATGCAGATGAAACGGTAGGTTCAAACATCTTTGTTGCTTACCAAGTTGATCAAACAGAAATATTCTGAGTAGGCCTATCTAAGGAGTGGGTGGGTGAGCATGCGCACTGTAGGCCAACCAGCAGCACGCCCTCTGTACACACATCTCTGTCACCGGCACTCTGTTGTTCTCCACAGTAGCACTGATGTGAGCACCGGAGCACCCCTGGGAACGTGGAAGCACAGTCGACGCCTCGCTCATTCCTCCTGTCAGTCAGTCAGCTCGGCTCAAAAGGCTGCACCACCTGCCAGCAGATTAAACACGTAAAGTGATATTACGGAGGAGAGAGGGAAAGAGAGACAGAGAGAGAGAGAGAGAAAGAAAGAAAGAGACAGACACACACTCTTAGCAAGGCTGGGAAAGTGCAGGCTTGTCTAATTACTGTATTCATTTCTCTCCTCACACCACACCACACCACCTCCTTACCTGAGAGCCACAGGCTCACTGTGCCCAATGATAATTATTCCTGACATCTCCGCTGAGCCATTGTGGGTATTGTTAACGAAATACTTTGCAGTATATTTTTTCTCACTTCTTCAAAAAAGAAGAGAGGAGTGAAGGGGGGGTGAAGGTCAGACAAGAAAGGTGTGCAAAGGTATGAGAGAAATGTCCTCCAAGCTTCACACCTGTATAGCCTAAAGGCCTCCAATCCAGTGAGAGAGAGAGAGAGGGAGAGATAAAGAGAGCGAGAGAGATTTCTCCCCACATCATATACCTAGTCGCTGTCTTTCACTGACAGATGCCAGTGAGTCATCCAAGACTGATGGGCCCATCGTTACAATCACTAATTGCAAGCCAATAAATCTACCATTGAAAGTGTGTGATGTGAACCAGCTTTGAAGGGCTATCCCCATAACATAACGTATCACATGTGACTCACTTGGTAATTGCAGTGTCACATGTGGTTTTGAAAAAAAAAAACGGTGGGAAAATATATGAATCTAACCCTCTCTCTCTCTCTCTCTCTCTCTCTCTCCCTCTCACACACACACACACACACACACACACACACACACTATCACACCTACACACACCAAATGGATAGGATTGTATTCTTTTAGATGATGGTATCAGTTATCAGGGGGGAATTTGGAGGAAGCTTGGAGAGTATTGTTGTTTAGTGTAAGTGTTAGTGGTGTATTTAATGCTGTAATTGGTCTGCTCTGCAGGGTGTTGCCAGAGCCGTCTCAGTGCTCTATCGTAATCAATTCTAGTGTCACTTTCCTGGGTGTCATTGCCAGGGAAATTCCAAAACGAAAGCCAATCCCGACCTTGTCAAACAAGCCTAAGAGTTTGTGTGTGTTTGGTGCGCCTGTAAGAATGTTGCCAGCTCCCTCTCACCCGCCCCCATCCTCCCGTTGTCATTGTTGACAGCGAAACTGGACTCGGCATTACAAGTGCGGCGCGCATTAGCGGTCGGGAAATCAGATACAAGTATCGTTTTTTGTGCGAGGAATGTGGTTTGGTGGTGAAAACCCCCTGTCATGGATAGCCTCCTCTGCACTGAACACTGGCCTTTAAATCCCCCCCCCAGACAAAAACATAACGCTGCGAGGCAGGCCGACCCCGGCTAGGTGTCAGATGGCCTCTCCAGACTCACCGTCCACCCTGCTCTCATTGTCACTCGCTTAAGGTGTTATGGATCCTCCATCTCCGCCATTCATGCTGCACCTCGTAACAGCGTCAGTGTCAGCTCAGGGAGATTCTGTTTTGGTGTTCCAAGCCTGGCAGGGTATCGCTTACGCAGCAGTGTGGAATGAGAGGAAGATGGAGGGAAGAGGGTGGAAAGACAGAGCGGTGCACCGTGAGAAGGGTCCTCGCTTTTGCCAGTCGCTCTGACTCACTGCACTGGCATGCGTGTGTTCGTGAGAAAGTGGCTTCAGCTGAAAGGACAAGGCGCTGGTCACTCACGCGACCTGCCCAATGTCACTTTCCAAGTCAGAGACTGTGACTGGAGGTGTTTGATCAATGTGGACTAGGCAGCGTTTCACGGATATCGTGTAAAATGTCTGATTTTGACAATATTTCGACATTGTCTCCTATACGCTCCGTTGTACGCCCATGTGTGAAATCATGCTATGAACTTTGAGCTGGTACAATGAAAGCTCTGGCTTTGTATCATCTCCCATAATCATCCCAGATAACTTCAAATAGTCTCATCATCAAAGGAATAAAATATAGATACGGTGGAATGGTGTCAAAAACAGCCTGGGGACGCCGGCGAGTCCTGTTTCTCCGTGCGTCCATGGCGAGTGGACACGCTTATTAGACTTTGAGGGGGCCCCAGTGTCCTCTCGGGCAGTCTGTTACCCTTAACGTCCTCAAACACAGGGGCCTTTTATCACCCTTGTTTCCTCTTTTTTTCCTCCCCTTCTTTTCCTCTCTCTCTCTCTCTCTCTCTCTCACTTTTCACTCTCTTTTTTTTCAAAGTGAACGGAGCGATTAGGGAATCCTTTCCAGCTAATCACCCTGGACCGGGGCACTTCCGCCACTCTGATTACTGAGGAAATCATTAAGGGAGAAGAAAGTGCCTGGATCTTTCATCGTGGCTGCTCTGGCTCTGGGGAGGTCAGTTGGGGGTGTGTTTGATAGGCCATTTAGTCTTCCTGCTCCTATTATTCCAGCATTTCCTCTATCTCGCTGTGCCGCGTCTCGCCGCAGAGCCTAATCATTCCCATACTGCCGGCCCCTGCTCTGTGGGCTCACAACAAGCCCGCTGCCCCATCCGCCGACGCCCGCTGCTGCCGACGCCAGCCACCACCACGGCTGCCACGGTTACGACTACCCTTACCTCGACCTCCACCCACCTCTTGTGGAACACCCCACACACGCACGCACACATCACTGTTGGGTCTGTCCTGTTGCAGCCGCATGGTCTCGGGATTAGATGCAGAAGGTGTGTACTGTGTATGTGTGTGTGTGTGTGGGGGGGTATGTGTGTCTGCACAAGGGGGTCTTTTCCCAAAATCAGACTGTCTGGTCTTTTTTCCAGTGCCAGGGTTTGAGATAGAGGATGTGTGTGTTTCTGTATGTGTTAGTATGTGTCCCTGTGTGTGCATATGTGTGTGTGTGTGCGAGGAGATCCTGTCTTTTTTTCCAAATGCCTGGGAAACTCTGGTGTCTCCCCCGTTTCCCCCCTGATGGGGCGATGGTTTGCACAGCGGCCTCATGGGTATTGTCACAGATGGCATTAATGACGGGCGCCGGCGTGGGGGCGGCTCTCGCTAGACTGGTGACATAAGCTCGCTTGCAGGACCATCAGAGGACATGGCGGCCGACACGCTCTCTCCCACTCCCACTGCCCGCACTCTGACAAGTGAGGGGTCACAGGAGACAGCAAACACATACACACATACATACATACATGCATACACACATACACACATACATACATACACACATACATACACACCCACACAGATAGACCATGGGCACAGAAACCCCACCAAACACACACATGTAAACCAGCCACACAAAAACAGAGCTGTACATATGTAAAGTGATTCCCCCCCATGTTTACACACATAGACACACACAGTAAGAGCCGCAGACACACATAGAAAAACACAAGCAATACAAACTGCACATACAGACAGACACACATATACAGACACACACACACACACACACACACACACACACACACAAACAGGGGCCTGGTTTGTGTCTGTGTTGGGCCTGCATCCTACACGGGTGACCCAAAAGGTCAGGACATGCAGACCCTTCCTCCCGTCCCCTGAGAGCCACTGCTCTGTGCCACGGCCATATTGTGACAAAACAAGTTACTTCCTCACATGCCACAAGTGTGCGGCGACCAGATATTATGAAGATGAACACAGAGAGGTGACAGAGCGCATCAAGGCAGCCTGACACACTTGCACATAATGGGAAGAGAAGATCCACAGCTTCTGTGTGTGTGTGTGTGTGTGTGTGTGTGTGTGTGTGTGTGTGTGTGTGTGTGTGTGTGTGTGCATGTGTGTGTGTGCATGTGTCCACAGGGATTTGTCAAAAAAAGAGTATGTGCTGCTCTGAAGAAATGTATCTGCACTGGTTATTTTCCTGTTGTTTGTTTTAGTAACTTTTTTCATCAATATTTAAAATTGGGATTAAACACTTTTATGATAAACCTAATTGGCTGCATGAGTCATATCATATCAAAATAGAATTCATCTGAATTGAGCTCTTTCATCTGTTTCAGTGCAGCAGCGATCATTTTTCACATTATTCCTGCTTCCTCAATGTGAATATTTCAAGTGTGTGACGATGCTTAATGCCCTTGTAGCCTCAGTGCTTAACTGGAGTGGGAGGCATTCAGCGCCACACAATCGATGGGGGAATTCTTTAAACCTGAGTCAGTGCTGTGAAACAGCAGCCGCTCCACACTGTGGTTTATGGGATAAACGATCCTCCAGAGATTCCCTTCTACAGATCCGTCTTCATCTCAGCTTTTGTCCTGCCACATTCTTTCCAAGATATGCAAAATACCACCAGCAGCACCAAAGAGGACACAAATTAGTGTGACACGAAAACAAAATCCAGCTAAACCTAAACAATCAAAAACATCTCCTGTTTCAAGGACAGGATTCAGTGTTTGTCCGCCATGGTGTTGGTGTGTTTTACCGTTTGCTTAGACATGTCTCTATGTCGCCCGTGGTCAATGCGATTCACCATCGGATGCCTTTGGAAAAATATTGAATTTAGTGGGACAGGATTACCCATGACAGTAGAATGTGTGATAATTATTAAAGAAATATTTCCAATGACACATGATTTTGCAATGGTTAATTTTCACATCGGGCATGCTTCGGGGGGAGGCTGATCTACACAAATAAACAATTCTCTCAGTGTCGACACAGCTCCGTCTGAGCGTTTAGTAAAAACTTGTCTTTCTGTGAGTACAGCCACTCAGCCTTTCTATCCTTAATTAATCTAATTCTTTCAACAAACAAATAGAACACTGCTAATAGTAGCCTGTACTCATCTAAAGTTAATAAATTGGACAATTCAAAGCACATGGAGGAGTTTGGTGCCAAGCCTCCTCCGTTTCTAAGTCTATAATTTGTGTGTGATTAGTCATATGTTTGATCCCTGATTTGCTGATTGAGGTACAACATGTCCTAATCTATCAACAATGAAGCCAAGGAAGGCTTAAGTCTTCACATGCATTTGTGACTTTTGTCTGCTTGCTATTAGCATTAAAATATGCTTCATTAGTTGAACACTTGTAGGGGGGCAAAAGCACAAATTACACTCTGCACCGAGTTGAGACGTGGCCAGGTGAGTTAATGCCATTGAGCGGAAGTGAATGTCATGCATTTAGTAGCTATTTAAGAGAATTCCCACACACACATACACACTCACACACTAACACACACACACACACACACGCTCACACACACACACACACACACACACAGACACACACACACACACACACACACACACAAACAAACACAAACATGCACTTAAATATCCTGTGTTGTTCCCGAGAGTGAACCCACCCACTGCGTTGTCTGTGGGGCACTACCTCTCATCTCTAAGTCTAAGGAGAGGCTTTCCATTGAGCACAAGACTACGGTGCAATGACTGTGACAGTGTACAACCTGACCACCATGTCACGAACAGACAAGAAAGAAACAAGCAAATAAATAAAAAAAAGTCTACATTAAGAAAAAAACAAACCCCAGGAACTGCTGCTTGCCCTTTAGGTTAATGGAGATTAAGATAAGTAAGAGATCTACAGTAAGTTGGAGGTCTTAAATCATCCTCATTTTCTTACTTAGAGCGTAATGCGCACCATGTGAGGACTGGGCCTGTTGCAGTACTGCTAAGGCAGAAGAAAAGGGAATTAAGATATTTACATTTCCCAGGCTTATGTCCGGGGATAATCTGTTCTATCCCCAACAAAGCTTTTGTAGCTTAATGCGCCAGCCCACTGCGTAATTAATAGCAGACATTTTGTTGTACTTTTCCCTCTTTTTCTCTTCTGTTTTTCCGCCTGAGCCAGAGAAGACTGGATGACCTCCACTGTTTGTCCTGTGGTTGTGCTCATTTACCATGAATAATGACTTGGCTAATTTTTTCCCCTAATTTGACTGGTCCACTAAATCTCCAGCCTCTAAATTTAGTGAGAATATATGCTGATGCCTTCTTCGTTCACTGTTTGTCCCTAATAGCTGAGATGATGCAATCCCATGCAAAATAAAATACGGGATGAACTGGTTTCATCTTAACTTCAGCTGTTCCAAAACAAAAACAGGGGAACCAAGTGAACAACGGTACTTTCCAACATATTTTAGACCAAATGGATCCCTCACTTTTTTATTAGTCAAGCGTGGCCTTATCTCCCTCACACACTGTAGGTCAAAGGGTCACATTTTTTGAATGTTTATATATCGATTGTTGTATATTGATTGTTAAATATATTGATTGTTAGGATAATTTTACATCTCAGACACATAGATTTGTAGATGGTTCGCCCGTTGTGTAGTTCCAATAGAAAGTTCAGTTGTGTAGAAAAATGTAGAAAAAGAAGAGACCACACACAGGGGCTGGATGATATCAAAATCAAAATTGTATTCAAAGTGCAGAAAAGTCTTGTAGGCCATGAAACAAAAAGTAACAAACATTTGGGGCCCTGGCCATCATCAGTGTTTCCAGTGCATCTCAGCCACAGCATTTAGTTTGAATATGAAGCTGATATCCTCTTCATTTACATTCACATTATGCATTTGGCAGACGCGTTTATCCAAAACAGCTTACAGCAGTGGAATAACATTTAAGGTATTAACATTTAAGCATTTTAACATTTATCTTCTTCATTCACAGTTGTCAATGTGTTTATGTAGTGTATGTGTGTATGTGTGCACATGTGTGTGTATGCATGTGTGCGTGGTGTTTCAGACTAGGGATTGACCTGTAAGTGGGTTTGACATGTGTGGGAAAGGCTTCTGAAGAAGAGGCAAGGGCCCTCTGAAGTGTCTACAGCGTCATTTTTTAGGTTCACCAGCGACGGCCCCATCACAGAATCCTATCACCCACCCCTACCTCCCCGCAACTGCCCACTGTCCGTGCGGGCCACCTACTGCCCTTCCTCCTGACACCAGACCACACCCTCAGTTTCCCGTTTCCGTGGGCAACGATGAAGTCAGGTTTGACCAGAGGTCATAGAGGTTTTTTATTTCGGGGTGGGGGTCGGGCGAGTTGTTGGGGTTTTTTTTGGAGAGGGGGTGTTGTTTTCTCTCTTCTCTCTCTCTCTCTCTCTCTCTCTCTCGTGGAGGAGGCTGAGGTATCGTCTTGTTTATGGCATGCTGAGCCCACGCGTAAACACAAAGAGCGGCACACACAAACAGAAACATGACATCGGACCGGGAGGACTGGTTTGTGGTCAGCGTTTGAAAGAATGAACATGGACCCCTTGACACGATGAAGAGTCTCTTTAAGTCATTAAATATGATACGATGCAATGCGATGCGAGGCCCTTCATGTTATTGTCTGTTTTTTGTACTTTGCACAACATATGTGGCCTGAAATGTATGGCATAAAGTTCAACTATGTATATATGTTTAGATGCAAAACATCACTGCCACATGCAAGCATGCTCATGTTGCAAAACACTAAACATAGATGTACTCTAAACATATTTCCTCATGCGAAAATCAGTCCTCTCTCTCTCTCTCTCTCAGTCTTCTTAATTAACAATTCTCTGGAGAAGCACAAGGTGTTCTTCTCTGCCCATCTGATTAAAGTTTGAAAAATGTTTCAAAGCAAACAGGTTGAGTCACCTGTGTCTCCATATTAGTTATCTGATCGATACTGCACAATTAGAGAGATTTATGTTGTCCAGCATTCCATGGCTGTCCCACAGCCACCTGTGGAAACCTGAGCTGGCCTTACCTCATATCTTTGGGGGTGAAGGAGGGATTGGACTCACTGAAGTTTCAATAATAAATTAAGACTATCCTGACATGGGATCTGTGTTTGAAAGGGTCACGGTGAGATCGTGTCGACTTTTAAATGAGTTCTTTGTGTGAAGCACAGGTATATATTTTTTCTTTTCCCCGAAAAGTCAGCATAAAAATTTGGATGTCAGACACTTATTCTTATTCTGTCTGCTGAGATATTTTGTGTCAGTGAGAATGTATTTGTTCTTCTTCAAAAGCTATTGATACAGTTGAGTAATTATGTCTTTACCTGTAAGCTGCTGTATTTTGATCATTTAGAATATGAGCCTATGAGGTGAATAAGGCAGACCAATCAAGACTTACATTACTATCAACACAAGCAGTTGTTACTTTGAACAGACAAATAGATAGACTTTCAGACAAACATGAAGGGCAGAGCCCATAATGAGAAACTGTGGAAGCCTGAGCCATTAGCCTGAGCCATTGTTGCACTGGTTTGCAATTAAAAAGACAATCTAATTAAGGTGTTGGCTCCACTTAATTTTTGCCTACTGCTCACACATGGGGATAGACCTGCATCAGCATGCATCCATACGTACTCACCTGGACTCACACATACACACACGCGCACATACACGCACACGTACACACATGCACACACTTGCACATGTGTGCGCACAGCCGCCTGCACACACGCACACACACAAGCATTATACACACAACACACAATTTGTCCTACACTCATACTAACACAACACACAGTATGCACACCACACAACACACAGCAAACTCACATACATACACACACACACACACACAGAAACACGCACACACAGACACACAGAGAGCACCTCTGCACAGTGCTCTGCATGTGTAGGACATGGTTCCTGTTCCAGTGGCTGGCCAGCGTTGAGTGGATAGGCACACCGTGATATCAGTGGTCTGTTGGACACAGCCCACTGTAACGAGCATCTCGCTGTGCTGAGCTGGCCCAAGCTTACAGCTCACCGCAGTGGCGAGAAAGAGCGGGCCCACCTCCCAGTGCAGTATGGGATACCATTCCCCTGCTGGAGGCCTCTCGTCATGTAAGACTATTCAAACAGAGATACTCTAGCCTGGGCTATGCATGAAATGTGCAGCCACGAGACTGAAAATGCAGTGAAATATAAAGCAAAGTGAGGTCCCAAACCTGTATTTTTTATTTGTTCATATAATCAAAGATTTTTTTAAAAAGAAAGGTAAAACCAGCCAAACAGGCCAGCGATAAAGCACTAGATGGTCAAAACAACCTTTACCTGACAACACTGACTATGATCCAATAATTCATTTCAAACGCTGCACTATAGCGATACATTGCTATGGCATTACAGCTCTGGATAACAAATGATTCCCCGCTGATAGTCTCAAATTTAATCCTTGATCTAGCTGGATCCCATTTTGACATTCATTCAAAGCAGACGCACAAAGCGGCTGAGATTGTTGTGTAACTGTAGAGGCTGTTTGCTTCTCCCTGGAGTCATCTCGGTTGGAGAGGGTCCGCCATCGGAGCAGAGATCAGGTAGCACGGAGCAGCCACCTGACACGGGACGGGACATTCCCCTGCACCAGGGACAAGTGGCGGGAGGACAAGCCAAGCTCCAGGGCGGGAACACTGTGTGTGTGTGTGTGTGTGTGTGTGTGTGTGTGTGTGTGTGTGTGTGTGTGTGTGTCTGTCTGTCTATGTGTGTGTGTGTGTGTTGTTCGCCTCTTAGACTGAAAGCGTGCCACCATTGACAAACACGCTGCCAGCGACGAAACAAGTGCCGCTAAACTGATATCGGCACCACACGTCTCAACTCCGTGAGACAAAAGCGGAGTCATTCCAGGCGAAGAAGGCAAAAAAGGATGAGAAAGGAAAACAAACACTGCACAGAGCCTCACGTTGCCCAAAGGGGTTTCTATGTAATGTCGATGGGATGCTAAACACAGCTTAGTCCAGGCAACGGTATGAAGTGAATGAGATGATGTAGTAACCCATCTTGTCATCACTGTTTGTTGTTTAACGACCGGAATTCATGAAGGAGAATATTTAGGTTAGCTCCTTATTGAATTGCTTGTAAATAATATGATGAAAAAATCTCTTAAAGACTACCCCAGGGATATACATTTCTGAAGCGCAACACATGTTTGTGTCATATCCACACACATGGCCAAAGAGTATGCTTGTCTTTTATTTTTTCCTATTTATTTAATGTTTGACAGCCGTTCCACTATAAAATGTTGTAAAAATGCATTTTATGCTCAACACAGTTTACAAAGCAGGGGCGCATCTTTCCATGTTATTGAGGCTAGTGCTCCAGATGCTTTGGTCTTGATTTCCTTTTACTCTAATTGTCTGTCGAGATGGAGTTTTTTTCCGTTAACTTTAGCACAGAGTGGTCCGGGTCAATTGAACATGCCCTCCTAAGATGAAAGCAAAATGAGTAACGGAGGCCTCACAGGACTCTTGGCCTGTCCCAGGCAGCTTGCACTACACCACCCTGCACCAGTGACTATGCCGGCTGGGCACTATGCAGAAGGGAAAAAAAACACCACCAACCTGCCTGCTCTCCCAGAGCAAATTGCGGAACAGTCTAATTTGTGTGGATAATGAACTTGTTGCATGCGCATGAGAACAAAGTGAGGATAATGTTCCCCGAGCCTGGCGTTCTGATCCGCAATCGCTGCACGTTGTTTACGACCCGCTCGTGCTCTTTGTGAGGAACACCCACAACTCCCCGTGACGCCTCGCGACAAGACCGCGGAGACTGGCGACGCTTGCCCGCACCGCGTGAGACTGGGCGACGGGGCTTCTTTATGGGAGGCTGTTCATCTCCCCTCCTGTGAGAGCAGAAGCATTACCATACTTCCACACACTGGCAACAATGGGGGGCAATACACTACCATGTACCTTATTAATTCACGTTTTTTCAAAGGGATAGAACTGTAACTCTGGCTTAGGTGTGATAGACGAAAAACCCACACACGCACACGTGTTGAAGAGGCGTACGTTTGTGCTCACTGAATGAATAGGGAAAAAAATTAAATTTCCTTTTTTCCTCCATCCTATTTCTAGATGTATCACATACCAATTCCTCTGCGAAGATTTGCCACCATAATGCGGCTACAGAGAAGGGTTTAGCTCCACTCTGGAGAAAATCAGCAGCCCCGAACCTTCCAAGAATGTTGATAAGCACCCCCCTCCCCACCCCCCAAACACACACACACACTCTGAAATATAAAATCTCCCTAGCCTCGGCAGGATCTGCCCCTAATCGTTTTATTTACAGTTACAATAAAAGACGACTCTTTAATGGCTGGTGTGAAATAATAGGCAGCCACAGAACAATCAGAACAGTCCTAAGCGCATTCCAATTTTCGTATTAGCTAATCGACGAAAGGAAGGAAATAAAGACATCAGTTGGATGAAATGAGCGTAATTGGAGAATAATGTAGTTAGTTTGCTCTAATCTTCTGCATAATATTAAAATGTTCTCAATGCACCCCAGCTGTAAGCAATCAGGCACACACTTGGTGGGGGTTGCTTGGCTGGGCAGGAGACACTTCCGTGGGAAGCTGGTACAGGAGACTGTGAGCGCCATCGCCTCGCCAAGAGAAAGGAAGAGAAGAGAGAGAGAGAGAGAGAGAGAGAGGGAGAGAGAAAGTGTGTGTTTGTGAGATAGAGAGTACAGATGTTGGCTCTGTGGTCTCTCTCTCTCTCTCTCTCTCAGTGGCGCTCCTGACCAATGGCTGGTCAATTGACAGTGTGGGTAGCGCTGAGGAAATGGGCAACAGCAGGACTAATGAGAGGAGCTGTTACCCCAGCAGCCCAAAGCGTCTCATTCCATCCCAGTGCAGTCTGACTCACTAAAGCACACCACTGATCTTAGATGACCCTGCTGGAGGTATGGATTTGCCACACAGGTGAGGCCCATTTTTACCTGTTATTACAGAGGGACACAAATATAGCAGTTAGTATGGCCGCTCAGCGCAAGATGAGGGTTTTGTTTTTTTTAACTTCCTTCACCTAACACCTTCATTTCATGTTATTTTGTCCCAACATTTGTTTACATGGTCTACTATTCTTTTGTTTGTGTGGTAAGGCAGACTGAAGAAGAACAACATAAGAAAAAAAAGAAAAACACAATGAAAAACAAAATGGGAATTAAGTTATACGACTCTTCCTCGTCCTACATCCAATTATCCCTCTGAAGTTTGGGTGCAGTGGAAGCAGCCACCAGTAGCCGTTTGGAGGAATTAAACTGGGGTTATTTATTCCCCCTTCAGCTTTGACTCGCCTATGATTTCAAGGCGAAACTCGCTCTGAGGCTGCTTTTTAGGGATGTTATTGTGCAGGAAAATTGTCATTAGTCACTGGAACAAATAACGTAGAACCGTCATGGCTGCCGTTGCGGTGCATCTGAACACAACAATGAATTAATCAAATTAAAATTCCTTGTTATGCGATTTTGTTTAATTTCCACAACCAAGTCCCTATTTAGTATTTGACAAAACCAGAAAAAGACAAGTCACAGTTAAGGGCTCGGGTAACAGTGTTATATTAGTAGAAGAATTATCAATCCTTTAAGCTAATTTGGATAACTTGGGAAGCATAAAAAGTAAGCTATGAAAACGTAGTATTAGCGTTAGCACCCCCCTCCCATACCCTTTTCACACCTCTTTACCCGCAACATCACCCGCCCAAATAAATGCACTTTGTTTCTCCCCGTTGTTGATTGCTTGGCATTTGTGTCATTAAATCCCTCAAATTAATATTAATCTACAAAAAAGGTGTTACAAATTTCTTCACGGTTGTGAATGCAGGTCTTGTAGAAGTGAAATAGACTAAGGTTTCAGGGGTGGTGTAGGGTGGACAATAAGGGCTAGTGGAGACCTAGTGTCTGACTCTGCGGCTAGTTTTACAGCAACCGGCACGGCAGGAACAGCCATTAGCATGTGCACTGGAAGACGGCAAGACACTCCAGGCTGGGCTCTGGCATCTCCGCATCTCAGGCCTGAGCGTCTGGTGGCAGTGGCGGCGGGTACTCTGTGTCTTTAACTGTTGCGCCTCTCGCCGTGAAGCCAGACTGCTTTTTTTTTAGGCAAGCGCCATATGCCCCAACCAAAAAAGAGAGAGAGAGAGAGAGAGAGAGAGAAAAGTGAGTGAGTGAAGGAGTGGGAGCTGGGCGCCCGGAGCACAGGGAGCTGTTTTGTCATTAGCCCCTCGCACGGCGGAGGTGGAAACTCATTTAGCCCCATGCTGGACCTTCATTATGATAGACTTGCATCAGATGGCATCTCTGGCTGGGCGCTGGCTCTCGGCGAGCGGAGGGGGGAACGAGGAGGCATGTGTCTCCGGCCCCTCTCCAGCCGCAGCGGGGGAAGAGGGCCACCGAGAGGAAAGGAGGGGAGGGGTGGAGAGGAGAGAAGGGGAGGGGAGGGGTGGAGAGGAGAGAAGGGGAGGGGAGGGGGTTGGAGGGGGTGTGGGTGGGGGTGCTGGTTGGCGCTCGTTTTGCCCCGGCTCTGGCAGCTGCCATGGCAGCCTTCCTTCAAGGACCACCACAGTGGCTGGAACAGGAGCTGTGGCACTACATCAGACTCCCCCCCCCCCTCCTCCCCCCTAACACACACACACACATACACCCTTCCCTGTTTGTTACAATGCCCCCCTACCCATCCCCAACCAGCCAGATATGCACATGTTCTGTCTCTCTCTCTCTCTGGTTCTCCTGCTCCTATACACTGTCCCCTCCCAAAACACACTCAACATGCGCGGCCTCACACACTCCCTGTACACCCCAAAGTCACAACATGGAAAATAGAAATGTCAGAAAGATTCAGATGTTCCGCAGCGAGTGGCTGAAACAAATTTCTGCCTGTTTGCTGACTGTCATTTTTTACCCCAGGTCGGTAATAAAAAGTCAATGAACCAAGAGGAGTCGATATATTCCAATAACAATGGCAGGGGGAGTTGTCATTTCCAGCTCTTAGGCTTTCAGGGAAGTGCAGGGCTCTTCCAGACAACTACACTGTATAGTGGGGGTGATTCACATTTTCTAGATCGGAAGAACAGGAAAGATGTGGCTGGTGCCAAAATCCACGCGTGATCTAAATCTCCAACACCGAAATTTTTTAATTAATAAATAAGATAAATCAAAACACCCACACTGATGTAATACCTTGCTTATGCTGATACACAAAGAAAAACAACAATGAAACCTGGATGGCAAAACAGCTCTCTCTCTTTCTTTCTTTCTCTCTCTCTCTTTCTTTCTTTCTCTCTCTCTCTCTCCATTTTCTCAGCAGAGTCTTTTTTCTTCCCCAGGATCCAAAGGGAATTCCACCTATAAGCAGCGTGATGTATTTCTATTGCTTCCAAACATGATATGAGCCGCAAAAACATCTCACGGAGAAGAGAGGGGAACTGTCGCGCAACCCCAGGAGACAGCCTAAACCACACATATCAGCTCCTGCTATTGGATTTCTGACTTTTAACTGGGTTAACCTACTTTAGTGTGAATACAAATTCAATTGCCACCACGACTGTTTTATTTGGCAGGCACATCTCTCTCTCTTTCTCTTTCTCTCTCTCTCTCTCTCTCTCTCTCTCTCTCTCTCTCTCTCTCTCCCTCTCTCTCCAGATTGAGTAACCACATAGAAACAATTTCCCTCTGTGGAGCACTGGCAAGCCATAAAATTCAAATGAAGTGTCATTACATGTTCACAAAGCAAAAGGGGGTCTTTTCCCTTCCACTCTCTCAAGTATCAATATAATCCACATTACATTTGCAGTCCACTCCTTCCCTTCCACTCTCTCAAGTATCAATATAATAATTGATCACATTATTGTGATAATTGATTGATATAATAATATAATAAAATATAAATTACATTTGCAATCCAGTCCTTCCCTTCCACTATTATCTGCGTGCGTGTGTGCGTGCGTGCGTGTGTGCATGCATGTGTGCGTGCGTGCGTGAGTGTGTGTTTGTGTGTGTGTGTGTGTGTGTGTGTGTGTGGAGGTTTGTGTGTAAAGAGAGTGTGTGTGTGGAGGTTTGTGTGTAAAGAGAGTGTGCATGTGTGTATTCTTATTTGTGGTGTGTGTGAGTCATAAATGTATATTGCTGTGCTAACTTTAAATGGTGTCACTATGTTTGTGAGATTTCTGTTTTACATGTTTGTCTGTCTGTAAATGTGTGTGTGTGTGTGTGTGTGTGTGTGTGTGTGTGTGTGTGTTGTGTGTTGTTGTTGTTGTTGTTGTTGTTGTTGTTGTTGTTGTTGTTACAAATACAGTGCTACAGAAGAAACACTGTGTGCGCCATTCACAAAGGCAGAATTGGGGTCTTCCCGTCTACTTTTAAAAAGGAAACAGCAGTGAGGCCAGTGATGGTGAACTGGGACTACACAAAGACACATGAAAAGGAAACAGAGAATAGCAAGATCCAGCAGATAATTGACAGATAAAAAGCAGAGTTGGGGACAGACAGAGAGCAAGGAAAGAGAGGGAAAGAGGAAAAGGTAAAGTTAGAGGGAAAGAGAGAGAGAGAGAGAGAAAGAGAGAGGCAGGAAGTCTTTCAGGACTTCGTTAGCTGGCTTTGAGGAGGGAAGGTTAAGAACCCCGGCAAGCTGGTACTGTTTAGCTGCTTAACGTCAACAGGAACGCTCTCACAGCTGCCTCAGTCTACCCCCAAACAACCCCCCCCCCCCCCCCCCCCCCACACACACACACCCTCCTGCCCCGCTCTACTCCCAGTTCTGCCCATTAAGCACATATACACACACACATACAGAAATGCATATATATATATATATATATACAAAACACACACACACACACATGGAGAGAAACACCCATACAGATCCACATGCACTCAATCACACATGCATGCTTACACACACACACAAACACACACACAGAGAGAACCCCCCCCCACACACACACACACACACAAACACACACACACACACAAACACAGACACATGCACGCACATACAGGTACACATTCACACATAAACACACACACACACACATGCATGCACACACACACACGCATGCACACACACATACACACACACGCATGCATGCATGCACACACACACACACACACACACACACACACACACACACACACACACACACACACACACACATGTACCACCAGCTCAGCTCAACTCCGTCAGACCCCAGACCCCGGGACAGGCCGCACGGGAACCCCACACTCGCCTGACTGCCTCTCCCCAGCCAGGGGGCAACAGAGGCAGGCTGACAGACCTACCTAAGGACCCCCCTGTGGAAGAGAGTGTGGGAACACGGCAGGCAGGCAGGGCTGGGCTGGGCTGGATCACAGACTGACAGCGAGCTAGCGAGTGCACTAGCGAACAGTAGATTCAGAGCCACTCGGGTTAGATTAGCCGGGTTTATCACATGTTTGTGATTCTACACATCAGTGAGGAGACGGAGTGATGAAAGCACGAAACGAAATCGTGAAATCCCCCCACAACCAAAACGCCTTCCGTGTGTGTTGACAGTGGCATGTTGAGAGGTGTTTAAAAAGAAAGCTGCCGTGTCGAGAATAATTCTCTTTTTCTGTCATATTCTCTTGTGCAGACGTGCACCAAAGGTACTGCAGCATTTCAGAAACAATAAATACAACAAAAGCAATACACCTACTTATACATACACTCAATACAAACACAGGGAATCAAAAGGACTTCCTTGAAAACTATGATGTCAGAAGCCGCTCCAGTTGATCTTTTTCAGTTGGGGTGTGATATGTCATCGTTTCAGTGAAGCTAGCACCTCTGCTTTTAAAAAGCCATATCAAATACCATCTCAGATATCACATCTCTCTCTCTCTCTCTTTCTCTCTCTCTGTCTCCTCTCTCTTTGTGTGACTGGATGGCAGGTGTGTGTTTGCCTCCTCTGATAATCACTCACACACGGTCAGTTCTGGCAGAGGTGGTCACCTGTCTCACTCCGGGACCAGTAGAGCTGACCCAGACCCAAACCCTGTCCTGCGTTCTTCAGTACCACGGCAGAACCCCATGGCCAACACCGAACCACGCAAGAGAGATGTGTGTGTGTGAGGCAGTAGTGCTACAGGGAATAAGCTCTTTGTGTGCACGTGTGTGTGTATGTGTGTGTGTGTGTAAGAGAGAGAGAGTGTGTTTGTGTGTATGTGTATGTGTGTGTGGCCATGAGTGTGTATGTGTGTGTGAGAGAGACAGACAGTGAGACAGACACCACACAACAGAGAATAGGTAGCAGGAGAAGAAGAAAACAGGCTTTAGAAAAAATCAGCACTATGCCTCTGTCTGTGTGTGTGTGTGTGTGTGTGTGTCTGTGTGTGTGTGTGTGACTGGGTGAATATGATATGACCAGAGTGTGGTGGTTGACAGGTGAGACACACGGGTGGAGGGGTTGGGGGGATTTTGGGCTGTTTTGTTGTTGTCGTTTTGGTGGTGTAAGGTTTGCTTTTTTTTGTTGCAAGCAGGATTGGAATGTCAATACTGTGCAGACTGAACTGTGCTTCAGCGCCCCCTAGTGACCCTTTAGTAGCTGTCTTTTCCTCTAGTGTGGTTCAATGAACAAACTATGTGCCATAAACACAACTCCACTGAAGGAAAAAAAAACGCAAAAAAGTTTCTTTTCATTTAATAGTTAGTTCACCTAAATACCCTTCACCATCTACAGTTATTAATAATCTATAATGCATTTATGAATAATCTATAATGCATTTATGAATAATCTATAGTAATTAAGAATAAGACTGGAGGTAGGGAAGACAAAAATCATATAGATTAGGCAATGTGGGTGGTTTTGCAAATAAGCAAAATAAAGTGTCTCAGTTTTAGTTTTATGAGTGTGTGTGAGAGAGAGAGAGAGAGAGAGAGAGAGAGAGAGAGAGAAGAGAGAGAGGTAGTGGTGAGAAAGAAGTATGGCATGGTAATTAAGATGAGCAAAAGTTTGAGGAAAGGCTCAATGTGCCCTTGACTGCGCCGCTGTCAACACACATCCATCTGTGACATTTGCTTCAAGTTACAGCCATCGCCCACATGCCAAGCTAACAGACGGGTGACAGTAACATCCCACTGTCACAAAGCATAAAGGTAATATCCTTTGAGCTTCCATCCAGCCACCCCATCACCCTGCCACCCCGCACCGCCCCCCCTTACACACACACACACAGACACACATCAGCCCTGGCCCTGGGCCTGCTCCGACTCCATTTATTTTTATCACAACAATGAAAATTAGCATTATGCAGCCGCCCAAGCACACAGGGCCCTCCAAGGACATCTAGTCAACTGTGATTGACAGTGTCACCTTCTAATCTCGATTAAACTGCCACACACACACACACACACACACACACACACATACACACACAAGCATATTACCAGATACAGACAGAGATATGTGGATTTGTTGGGAATATCAGCCCTGTCATTTAACATGACAAGTTTCAGATTTCTTCAACTATATCTGGAAAAGCAGACAATCATTTAAAAAAAAAAACACACTGTGAGTTGTAATCTATGCTAGTCTATAAAAAT
This sequence comes from Alosa alosa, assembly GCF_017589495.1. Classification (NCBI taxonomy): domain Eukaryota; kingdom Metazoa; phylum Chordata; class Actinopteri; order Clupeiformes; family Clupeidae; genus Alosa; species Alosa alosa. The sequence goes on from NC_063204.1 coordinate 30,988,950, forward strand.
GTCAGTGAATGAATCGTAGCTTTTTCCATATCTTACCCCAAAAGTTGCCTTAACTCTTAAGTTAGGCCTAGACGTCTGGATCTGAAACTTCTATAAATTCACAACATTGCAAATTATATATACATAAATCACATTAAATATGATCATGAAACAATTTAATCTCTAAAACGCAGAATTGTTAGAGCTTTTTATGACAGTTTGTCTGTGTAGACAGTCCTTGTGACTTCAGACTGAATTAAGTTTACTGTTGAATTGGTAACTATAAATCATTGTGAAGACAAACACCATGGGGGAATGTTTACGTCACAACTGAGCTAAAGAAAGACAAGAAAACCTTCTATGCATTCTGTCTCTCTGTCTCTGCATGTGAACATATATATATATATATATATATATATATATATATATATATATATATATATATATATATACTGAACATTCCATCCATAATATGGCATAATGTAATTGGCCTAATAAAACCAAGGAATTTCTTTTGCCATCAGTGTAGCTTGTTTTGAGGAGGTAATTGGAAATGGCGCACAATCCTCTGAACCGTTTATAGAATTCTATACATGAGCTTCTGACTGTGAGCTTCAAGATCAGGGATGACAGACACACAATTGGACATCCTGGAAAGGCGCAAGGGCATTTAAAATGCGAAGGGGCTTTCCCACCATAAAGCCACAATAAATCAATTTAGTGGAACTATGGAGACATACAGTACAGCAGAGTGTCCATATCTCAGGGTGTGTGCATGTGTGATATGACAGACTCCTCACCAGTGATGTAGGTCTTTCAAGCAACATGCCACTGACCTTTGACCTCAATCCCACAATGCTCAGTGGCATGGCTTTCTGTTTGGCTGAGAGGAGAGGGGAGTGGAAAAGCACGAAGATGACAACCACCAAAGACACGCAGTTGTAATTTCTTATATGTACTGTAGGCATCCGTGTATGTTTATGCGTGCCTTGGCTGTGTGTGTGTGTGTGTGTGTGTGTGTGTGTGTGTGTGTGTGTGTGTGTGTTTGTGTGTGTCTCTGGCCAGTCTTGTGTAAGAAGTGGTCTTCCAGAAGAGCAGGTTTTACTAAGGAAGGGGACCGAGAGATGCAGAGCAGAGGAAAGCATAGACAGATGTTCATCATTCACGCTCACGCTCACACACACACACACTCACTCACGCGCACACACACAAATACAAACACACACACACACACACACACACACCACACACACGCACACACACACACAATAAGGCGCAATGAACCTTACCACTCACGTACGTATATACTTACACAGACTCTGACGCAAAAACAAAACAACACACATCACCACACCCTACAAACAAGCCCAATCTCACAGAAATATACATAAACATACACCCATGTACCACACCCACCCATTTCAAAGAAATATATACAGTGTGACAACTAAGAAATGTGCAGTGCATTATGGGACATTTAAGGTGCTCATTTGAAGATGGAGGTTTTTTGATTTGTGTGAGGCACAGCGAACTCAGTAAGTCTAACATTGCTCGAGTGGGTTGATTGACTGAGCGCTGGCATTCTCCCTGGAGAGTTATGATCCGGGAGACAGCGGTGAAGTGTCGGTTTGCTCTGTGTGAACTTCAATCTGCGTG
>NC_063204.1:30995584-31125584 GCF_017589495.1 Alosa alosa
AAAGAAAGAAAGAAAGAAAGAAAGAAAGAAAGAAAGAAAAAAGTGCAAGGTCCAAAAGTATGTGAGCAAGGGGCTTGGAGACGGGTTCAAAATGTCAGAGGAGTTACAACACGAACTGTTGTTTGTGCTCATCAGCAACCCTGTCAGGAAAACTTGATGTTTTATTTGTGCTATACCCTCCGGCATCTGTTTGTGAAGTTCCAGATGGATTTGAAAGCTCGAAACTTTTTTTTTCTCTCCTCGCCTACGATAGCCCATTTAGGACTCGTCTGTTTAATTAATACCTCACTGTTCTACGCCGTTTGAAATCAGTCTCATCTTTCAAAACAACACTCTACCTGTAGCACTGGAAGCAATCCATGTCTGCACAAGCTGCGCTGGAATAGTAATGTGCTGGATCTGCATTACCATCTCAGCTGCATTAACTTACAGAAAACCTGCTCCACTAAAGGGTCATGGATGGCAACACATTCTGCACACAAATCCTCGAGATGTTCTCACAGCACGGCCCCTGGGTCAAAGGCAACTCCGAGCTAGTCGGTTGTGTACACGTGCTGATGTAAATGAGAAAAGCGTTAGTTTGTCGAGTGTCAACAAAAACAGTTTGTGTGAACAAACCAAAACTTCTTTTCCCAGATATATCAAACAAAACACAATTCCCAAAATCTCATGTAGGTATCCTCACAGTACTGTTGGTGGTACGGATCAATCCCACGGCCCTAGTTGGAGATGAATGCATTTAAATTGCACCGTGTTTGTTTGAAGACAGCTAAATAGCCCCGTTTGAGCTGCAGCACTATCTTTCCTTTTTTTTGGCATTCGACGGCAATATCAAAAACAAACTTGGCGCTTGACGTAATGGTTGGTGCTGTCGAAGGTGTGACTGATAAGTCCCGGGGCCAAGGTTAACGGTGCTTCCTGGGAAGACTTCTCTCCTCTCCTGACATGTGAGGACTCAGCCATTAAGCACAGGAAGGTTTCGCACAGGGGATTGGATTGCAAAAGGTGAATAGGGAGCAGTAAAGAGGCTCCCTAGAGTTCTTTTTAACCCCCCGCCCCCACCACCACTCCTATTCATCCAACCCACAAACCATCCATCCCCACCATCCCCACCAACACCACCACCACCACCACCACCACCTCCACCTGTCTCCTGTATAAGAAGAGCCTGAGGTGCAGCAAATACCACACAGTGTTCACCACACACACATGCACACACACACACACAGAGAGAGAGAGAGAGAGAGAGAGAGAGAGAGAGAGAGAGACACATAAGCTGCAGTAAGCAACTCTCTCGTCTTTCCCAGGTAGACACAAACAGGGATGGACTCAGCTGCCTTGGCCTGCCAGATCAGGACAGGATTTGTTAGTTAGCTGCAACCGACACACACACATATCTCTCTCTCTCTCTCTCTCTCACACACACACACACACACACACACACACACACACACACACACACACACACACATACACACATACACACACAGATGCTTATGAACTAAGGGAGCAGAAAAATGACATTGAGGCGGTATGCCCACCTCCTGATCCCCTGACCACCCATGCTGACCTGGGCCTGAGACCCACTGCTTGGCCCACGTTCAGCTTCAGAGTCACAGGCCTGTGTGGGCCGGCAGCACAAACCCCTACTGCTCACCCCCTGTGTCCATATCCACATCTCCTTCTCCATCCCTCTATCCATCTCTCCATTTCCTCTCACCCCTCCCTCTCCTCTCTTCCCTCCCTCCCTCCCTTCATCACTCCATTCCTCCAGCAGCTGCGCTCTCTTGGCTCCAGCAGCTAGGTGTGTGCCCACTCTCCTTGCCAGCCCTCGCCGCTCCCTACCGCCAGGCACAGGGGTTGTAATAGTGCCCGGCAATTACGGAGTTGGCACGCTCCGCATTGTTTACTCACAGTCATATTCCTACTGGACTTTATTAAAACACCATCTGTTGTCAGTGCTGAGATGGAGGAGGAGACGGAGAAAGATGGAAGGAGGGAGGAGGGAGAGAGAGAGAGAGAGAGAGAGAGCTGAAGAAGGAGATGGACTGGCTTGATGGCTTTTGAAAAGACTAACAGCAAGAGAAAGAGAGAGAGAAATAGAGAGAGGAGACAGATACCTACCCCTGTGTGTTTTGTAAGAATTGCAACTCTGAAGTTATATGAGGTAAACCATAGCATGTTGTGACATGAGGGGGGTGGCTGAAAGTATGGCTCCTGGACGGGTTTCAGATATGGAAAACAAGTAAATGATCGTACATGAAATATATCCATACATTAGCACTTCTCAGGGGCTGCCTGAGCTATGAGGAAACAGAGTGCCAGCCATTTTGAGCGTTGATGTTCGAGCCGCCATCGCCAAGTTCTGATTGCGTTCGGTGTCCCATTCCATTAGCTCGTCAGAGCAACAGGAACAGTTGGTCCTGGGGTGCAAAAAGTGGGCACGTTCAGGCCGGCTTGGCCGGAGCCAGTTCGATCCGTATGCTCGAATCACGCAGAGTCGTCCAGGTGCTGAGTGGCAGGCAGGGTAATAAGGGGAGCAGGCAGACCCCCGTAATGACATTCTGATGGTTATTTCATTAACTCTAATTTGCTGGGGGAGATGTCATTTAGGATGAGGGCTGCGATTGATTGGACTGGAGCACTCGGGGGAGGGGCCGGCTCGGCCGGGTGCTTGGAAAAGCAGACACTATTTGGAAAAGGAGGCTTGGATGGGATTATTGGTATACTGAGGGCTACCATGTGTGTCTCTGTGTATGTGTGTGTGTGTGTGTGTGTGTGTGTGTGTGTGTGTGTGTGTGTGTGTGTGTGTGTGTGTGTCTGTCAGTATGTTTCTGTGAGTGTGTATGTGTGTGTTGAATGTGTACGTGAGATGAGAGATACTGGATAGTGGGTCTAGCCAATCAAAGCATTAACTTCCAAACTTCAACACTGCAATACTCCGTGGAGAACATACAAAAAATGACCGAAATTATGCTGTGCCATATGTTACATTAAAATAATATCTTTTCCTAATAATACCAAACATAGCAAAATCATTTTATTATCACATTAGAGCATAGGCGCAAATGCCACCATAACTTCTGCTTTATGTGAAAATAATGCTTGCCCATGTAAATACAAACGGTAACAAGGCTTTGGAGGATTAAGTCCATTTGAACCGCAATGCAGCGGCCAGCCTCGCGCTCCGCAGGCCTGCTGCAGCTGGCTTAGGTAGCTCTGGAAGTGTGGAAGTGCTTGCTGAGACCAAATGCTTTATTATGCATTCCAATTCGTCTTGTGCACATGTGTAATCATCTACTGCATATTACCATAATCACATGCTGATTTGTTAACAGCCTCTACTTATACCGCATGTTGTCCGAGGGAAGCAAATTGGCTTCCAGTGGATCTGTTTTCGCTGCGAAAGGAGCACTGGGAAATTAGCGAGGCAGAAGACTCCGAGATCACAAAACACACCACACACACACACACACACACACACACACACACACACACACACACACACACACAAACACACACACACACATATATATACAGACACACACACATACTGTACACACTGAAAGAGACGTCGACTGGACAACTCTCAACACAAACACTCGCAAATGGAAAAAACAACACCCTTGTCCTAATTGGATGCATATGTTTGAAGTGGGGAGAGAAGGGGGAGGCAAGCGGAACAAAACATATGAAATAAATAATGTGTGCACGGCTTTCTGAGCTTTTGTGCCGTGGCCTGAAAGAGCAGGCGAGGGGCAGGCCTGGCCCGACGCACACCGACCACAATCAGCCGTGTCTGAGGCCCAGCAGATGGGATTTAAAAGGCGACACTGTGCATCCCAGAATGCACTGTAGTGGCCAAATGACCATCACACACACACACACACACACACATACACACACACACACACACATACATACACATACACACACACAGACACACACATACATACACAAGGGCCGGAAGATGGAAGCAGTTGGATGGGAGTGATGTGGCATTTCACGACAAACACACACATCCACATCACGCCTGTTAACACACACGCCAGCAGTCCTCTCTCACCCTTGGCTGAGCATGGGATGCAGTGAAGAGAGAGAGGGTCAGGGCTAAATTAGTCTGTTGGGAGATGGGGGTCCCAATGCAACACCAGGATACAGTTAGTGCGTGTGAAGATGGCTTCATAGGAGAAGTTAACAGCCCCTTCATGACTGGGGACTGGGTCAAGTGTGTGTGTGTGTGTGTGTGTGTGTGACAGGGTGGTTGGCGACAAGGGGGAGGGAGAGGGTTACGCCTCCATTGCCGGCCCTCAGCTGGTGAAAGCCCAGGGGTCGAGGCAGAAGGGGTGTGTGTGTGTGTGTGTGTGTGTGTGTGTGTGTGTGTGTTGGGGGGTGATGGGAGGTGCTGGTTGGTTGAGCGGGTGGTGGTGGGGTCAAGTCATGGACTAATTATTGTTAGCCATCTTTCAACGTCAGAGCCAACAGGTCTGCGGCGTGGCAGTGCCGATGAGGGATGATGGACATTTAGAGGAGTAACAACGCAGACAGGAGATGATTTAAAGAGCTATTTGCTCCAGCAATTTGGCCACGCTCCATGAATCAACGGCCTCATGTTTTTAGCACACGTTAATTCTTCCGCCCACCAAAATAACCGCAACAGAGCAACACAGTCAACTCAGCAATGCTCTCCTCACACCTCAAGGTTTCAATTACGACTTTTAGTGCGTCTTTACTAAGCTTTACTGTCGAAAAAAACGTTTTATTTAAAAAGCCTTTAAATTTGCCCTAAGAGCGAAGTGTCCAGACGCACCAAGAAACGCGACAAGCATCCACAGTCAGAGGAGTTAAAGTCCTGACTCGACATCCAGACCCCCAATTAGGGCCTTGGGTATGCTTTTGGCTAAAAGCTTTGCCGCTAAATAAATCCCTGTTTAAAAGTCCTTCAGGTTTGCCTGCAGAACTCATGTGTCCTTCTCAAGAGTGTGCAGTGTGTGGACGATTACTTTTATTGACTCCTTAACAAACAGAGCTGGCAGTACAGTGTGAAGTCATGAGCTCGGAGAGCGAGAGACGCTGTTACTTTTAATGAGAGCGAATCGCCAGTCTTAAAGCACTGCACACTGTTTTATAAGTCTCCTCGGTGCGACGTTCAAAGCAAGCATCCAACGCTACAACAGGATGTGCGTTTCGCCGTTTCCTCCCGTCGTCTCTGGTTTACTGTTCCTCCTTCTTTAATTCATTATATCTGACTGCAGGATCGCCATGGCTACGACGTGCACCTCAAACATCTCGTAAAAAAAGAGAGCGAGGGAAAAGGGAGAGGGAAAAGAAAGGGAGAAAGAGAGAGAGAGAGAGTGTGTGTGTGTGTGTGTGTGTGTGTGTGTCTCCCTGTGTGTGTGTGTCTCTCTCTCTGTGTGTGTATATGTGTGTGTGTGTGTGTGTGTGTGTGTGTGTGTGTGTGCGCTTTGAGGTTTCTTCTGTGGTTGTGGTGCAGAGAGAGGGTCGATACTAAGCGTGAGCTGGGTGCTGGAGTGATGTTCGATTAGTGCACCCAGGACACACAACACAACACAACACAACACAACACAACACAACACAACTCAGAGTAAACTATCCATACAGACCCAGCTCTAAACACACAGCAACACAACCTATTATTCTCATCATGATGCTTACAGACAAACATATAGATAGATAGATAGATAGATAGATAGATAGAGACTTAAGGATGGAATGAAAGATTGAAAGAATGAGAGAAATAACAAGCAAGAGCGAGAGAGAGAAAGAAAGAGAGAGAAACTAGGGCCTCTTTTTCTTTTCTACACCCGGGTCTGCCTGTGCCCCCCCACCACCCCCCACCCCCACCCCCACCCCCATCCCCATGTCGCTGCGTCTCTATCGCGGCCTTTGACAGAGTGGCCAGCTGAGGCCGGTGCTTTATCGCCTGTGACATGTACCAGGGGCTGCTGCCGCCGCCACCCCTCTCCGCGCCTCTCCACCCCTACACACCCCCTCTCCGCCCCTCTCCGCGCCTCCTACAAGCACCTTTTGTGTGGCCTAAATGGCGCTGGATGCACCCCTTTAACTTTGATTTCCATTCCCCATTGTCCGCCTTTGATGGGGAGGGCGACTCCATCTGTGCACGCCTCGCATGGTGCCCCTCTTTCAATGGGCATATGCTCCACGCACAGAAAGCACTAAACTCACTGAAGAATGGCTCCCAAAAAGGAATAATGATATACAAGCAAACGGGGGCCAGTCACTGGACGAGTGGAGAGAGGGAGGGGGGGTGGAGGAGGAGGAGTGGAGAGGGTGGTGGAGCGACTGAGAGAGAGAGAGAGAGAGAGAGAGAGAGAGAGAGAGAGAGAGAGAGAGAAGGAGAAAGAGCCCAATCGCTCCTTTCATCAAGTCATTGTATGGGCTTTACTTACATCTTTTGAGCCTTTTTATGTATATGCAGGAGTGCAGAAGTGTTTAGACAAAGCCTCACGCTGAATTGATGGCGGTTTAAAGCACATTCAAGCTGTTCCCCCTCCCCAAGTGGGCCAGGGAGCAGTGTGAGCGCCGCACGCATTTTTAACATTCGCCGGGCACACAGCTTGCCTCCGCCGGCCACAAAGGAGCACCACGAAACAAACGGAGGAGTGTTGTTACTGACCGCCAGGTCACTGGGGTTTAAATGGGGACGTGTGATGCTGTAAATTAAAAACACAGAGACAGTCCACAGGAGTGTTTATTGAAGCCTTTTCGATCACGTTTAATACCATTAAGGTATGAGGACTTTGATATGGGCTTCCCTGACCTCAGTGAAAGTTCTGGAGCTTTCTTTGGAACACTTTGGTATTTCATTAGCCATCCACGAGCAAAGCCTGAGCTTTCTGCAATGACTTGCAAAGGCTAAGCTAAAACAAGAAATTCCGTAGGCTCTTAAGGTGTCAGTCACTCACTTGACTCGAAGACATGATATCATTGAGCAGGAGCATTCAAATGATAACCAAGCCCTCGACACTCACCCGCCCCGTCTCCCAACCTCTCTCTGCCTCTCCTCTCCCTCCCTCTCTCTCCTCTTCATCACTGGAGGGCTCTATCGATTACAAGGCAGAGCCACAAAACGGCCTAATGAGGGGTCGGCTTTAATGGGGGGGGTCCAGTCCAGCCCACCCCCCCGATCCCAGCTTAAAACACCCCCTGCTGAGCTCCGCCTTGTCGTACTACGCCCCTCCCTGTCCTTTTTTTTTTTTTTGGGGGCATGCTAAATCAACAGCCCCCCACCCATTACCTCCACCCATCAACACCGGCTGCACAGAGCAGCCCATGTGTTTTGGGGGAGGAGGAGGTGCAGGGGGGAGAGGGGGGCATAAAAGAGGGGTGTTGGGGTATTTAGGCCGTCTGAATGGGGCGGCCCCTGAGATCAAATGCGGCGGGGAACAGAAGGAACTCTCCCAGGAGGAGAGCCGAGGCCCCGGCCTGTTTTATGGACTCCCCTGAAAGAAAGTGATTACAGATCATTATCCAATTGAAGCAGATTGATGGAGCGGGGTCAAAGTAATATAACGCATAGTGGCCAGGGGACGACTGGGTGCAGGGGCTGCTGGGGGGGGGGGTGGGTCTGCATGCATGGGGAAGGGGTTGGAAGAGGGGGCAAAGACTGAGAACTGAGGAGGTGTCTGTGTGTGTGTGTGTGTGTGTGTGTGTGTGTGTGTGTGTGTGGGTGGGGTGCGTGCGTGCATGCGTGCATGTGTGTGTGTGTGTGTGTGTGTCTGTTTGAGGAAGAAGGGGGAGGGGGGTGCAACAGGATGGTACAATGGCCAGATTGTCACCCAGGGATTGGGACAAGAAGAGGGTAGAAGAGGGAGAGGGTTGGGTGGGGGGCCATTAACTCAGAGCAGCCCAAATGAAAGATCCAGCTCTTTCTTTTGGCAAGGGGTTCAAGTGGTACAGCAAGTGTTGACAGGGCATGGAGATAAGGGCTGTGTGGCTGTTGGGCTGCCACTGTTAGCCAAACCTGTAATTAGGCCTGATAGATAAGGAGGAGGAGGAGGAGAATTTGTAGGAGTGGAGAAATTATTATCTCGTCCAGTGACAAGTAGATGGATGACTGCTCTTTTTTCATTTGGAGCCACCCAGGGATGAACATCAGCTGGCCTCTTGGACAACATTAATAAATAAAACAAATTAAAGGGCCCGTTTGTCAGAAAGAGATTGTTTTGTGTGTTATTTCTGGGAGAAGGAACTTGAGTAGTCACCACACACACACACACACAATGTGTGTGTGTGTGTGTGTGTGTGTGTGTGTGTGTGTGGTGACTACTCGAAGTTCCTTCTCCCAGAAATAACACACAAACAATCTCTTTCTGACAAACGGGCCCTTTAATTTCAATGCTTTCTGTTAGTGTATTGTCTTTTTTGTTTTCCACTAATGAGCCATCACAAGTCAGTGTGCTGAATAGGAACCTGATAATTATTGCTGACTTGTCTCTAATCAGGGTTCAGATATGGTGTCATTGAGATTGTCATGTGATACCATTAGCATTGACCGTGAATATTCCAAACACATTTACTGAACGTGATGAGGAGTCATGGTTTTGAACAACAAACCTTGTCAGGGTTTGTGTGTGTGTGTGTGTGTGTGTGTGTGTGTGTGTGTGTGTGTGTGTACATGTATGTGTTGGCATGTGTGTGGGGTGTGTATGCATATTTGCAAGCCTAGTCTACATGTCAGTGTCATATATGCATCCACAGCCTTGTGTGGCCACTTAATACGCTAAACTCCTTGCACATAATTCATCACTTGCCCATCCTTAAACCCATGGGATCTATTACAATGCACGATGTTGCTGACCTTTACAGGAGAAGTGCTGTGCTGTATCTGCTGCAACATAACATGCAGGTTCATATGGCAAACTCAATGCTTGGGTATCTCTCGGCTTCTTCTCTCCAGGGAATCCCATGCTGTTCCCCCATGCAAAGAATGCACAAAATCCTGACTAATTTTTCAAAAGCGATCAAATATTAATAGAGGCGGTAAAATCAATGCACGGCTTTTGATACATGGGAAAGGGAAAGACTTGGAGATTACATGTAGCAGCTCGCTACTCACTTGAGTAGGAAGAGGGAGAGGGAGAGCGGTGAGGTCAAGTCCTCTTCTGAGGATGTGTAATTGTGAATGTGAGGGAAGGAAATGCATAAGACTCCCGTGTTGTGGGATGAATAGCCTGAGGCCACGACAGGGGACATGAGTGTGTGTGTGTGTGTGTGTGTGTGTGTGTGTGTAGGTTCACAGTGTGGCTACCCTGGGTACACAGAGCTCTGAAATGTTGTGATGTTAATAATAATAATGAAGAGAAGAAGAAGAATATGATGATGGTAATGATGAAGATGATGATTAAGAATATAACTTGATTAATACGTTTGATTGAATTAATCAAATATTTTTCTTATTGCTTCCTACTCAGCTCACACAATGGGGTGTTGCATGCAGACATGGATGAGAGCAGTGGTGAAGTATTAACCTCTAACGCTATGCTATTAATGTGTGTGGAATTAACCTCTTCAACACTAAAGAACAGTTTGTCTTCAACAGCTCGTGAAGCCTGCAACATTAGACTCCGAGCTAATAATATCCCTTTAGAATTTAAAAGTAAAATGATGGCCTTTACTCAATTGATGTCATGGCATGAGTGTGAAATCGCTGCCAAATGCGTCAAGAGAAAAAATAACTTTTTTCCTCTCTCTCTCTCTCTCTCTCTTCTCCTCTCATACTTTCAGCATGAGACAGACCAAAAACCCTTTCACATCTACATACACTGTGTGTCATGGTGTGCTAAGTCTTATTAATAGGAGTGTGCTGTGCTGTGCTGCTCACTGCTTGTATGATGGCAGGAACTGCGGTTATGAAGTGGCTGCCAATGCATCAGTCTTGTGACAGGAAGGCTACTGATTCACAATAGACGTCTTATGGGAGCGCAGACTTGGCTGAATAGCCTTTTTTAATATTTGTACAGACGACACGTCTCTGGGAGTTCGCTTTTGAGCTTTAAATAAATATGAACGTTCTCTCGCACACACACACAGAGAGAGAGCACTATTCTTACTTCCCCCCACTGTTACACAAGATTCTTTTTAAACATTTCTGCAAGGCTTTTTCATTATACACCAAAAAAGGGAAATGCCTCCGAACCAGACATGTGGCTTCTGATGTGGAGCTGACGTGACAGTTGCTGGCGCAGAAAACGGCCGACGAGAGGGAAGAAGTTGGTGTTGAAGCGAGCAGCGTGCAGGGACTGCCCCCGGGAGCCATGGGGAGCTCAGGAGTTTCACAACTCCTCAACAGTGACTGAGCTCCTCTGTGAAGTGATTAGATTTAGGCTAAATGTGTACTTTAAATTGGGTGGGTGGGTGGATGGGAGGGAGGGGTGGGTGTGAGTGTGTGTGTGTGTGTGTGTGGGGGGTGGTGTGCTGGGTGGAAGCATGACCCGCTTATTTCCGAGCACACGGCGTAATGGACGAATCTCTGGCCTTGTGGTCTGTGATTGGGTCGGGGGACAGAGAGGAAGTCAAGGCCAAGAGACAGGACAAGTGTAATCACATGAGTCTAGACTCCACACACACACACACACACACACACACACACACACACACACACACACACACACACACACACACACACACACACATATCAGCTAGCCGCCAGTCCCGGGCCGCTTGTGTCATCCAGAAGGAATCCCTGTAATGAATGCCTATTAAAAGCCTGATGGATCTGAAGGACTAAAGCAGAGGCTTTCATGGCTTCTTCCGGCCTTCCATGAGGCTGATGCTACGCAGACCAGCCCAGGCCAAGCACTGTGATCCGGGGTGCAGGCAGGGGCCAGGCGGCCGCTCTCAGAGTCTGGGAACAGCACCAGGTGGATCCCAGTGGGGATTTCTCATATTAGACTGGGCTGGAACAAGGGGGGCTGGGGTGGCGGGGGGGTGGAAACGCGGAAATACCACTTGATCCATCTGTATGTGTCTGTGGTTATTCGCTGCATCCATAGACATTAGGAGGATGAGAGGAAATTATATTGCAAGAGGAAAACAATCAGACAAGGAAAACAAAAGAAAGTATCAGGCGTAGAGTTAAAGGGATGGCTGGCTGTACCAGGGGTTTGTGAGGGGCAGTTGCATTATTATCAGCCTATTAGCAGACATGGCCTTTAACAGGGACCTCTGAAAATAGCACATTTTGTCAATGGTACCCATTCTTCCAAATTGTTATGTGTTGTGTTGTGTTGTGCTATATTATGTTGTGTAACATTCAACATTTTTGTGTAAACACTCCAAACTTTTGGACTTTTTTATGTAAACAGTGACTCTTAGTCTAGTTGCCATGCAAGGAACTACCTCCTTCTCAGTGAACTCAGAGCAAACAGAAAAACTGTTGGAAAACTTTCAAACGCTTACTTTTATTGGGGGAAGCCGTGGCCTACTGGTTAGCACTTTGGACCTGTAACCGGAGGGTTGCCAGTTCGAACCCCGACCAGTAGACACGGCTGAAGTGCCCTTGAGCAAGGCACCTAACCCCTCACTGCTCCCCGAGCGCCACTGTTGATGCAGGCAGCTCACTGCGCCGGGATTAGTGTGTACTTCACCTCACTGTGTGTTCACTGTGTACTGTGTCTGTTTCGCTAATTCACGGATTGGGATAAATGCAGAGACCAAATTTCTCTCACGGGATCAAAAGAGTATATATCCAAACTTATACTTTTGTTTGTGACCAATGTTTGGCTTTGTTTGTGATTTTTGGACGTATCTCTGGATGGCATCAGTGTAAAATACAAACACCAAAAGTCTGGCTGAATATGAATTTGAAAGCTTTGCTCACAGTTTGTCAAGTGTTTCACTCTGAAACTGACACTTCAAGGTCATGCTTCATCTCCCATCATATCACATACAAAACCGATAGGATCTGATTTGATGCTACGCTACTCTGCTGCGCATCAATGACTCAGATCGGATTTTGATAAATCTGCATCCAATTTGCTGCCTTCAGCCTATAATCAACTGGAGCAATACTCTTCCATTTTGTGAGGGAATCTGATAGTTGTCAAATCTAAAAAAAAAAAAAATCCAAGTGTGAACAGGGCCAGAGTGGGATAATTGGAAATGGTAGGGTATTAGCTCCGATGGGATTAGCGGGAAGGAGGGGGGAATTAAATATGTTAATCCCTAAAAAGGTAAATAGCCTTCGCAATACAATAACCAATTTCTAGGATCTCCCCCAAGGACATGCTTGCCTTTGAAGCAGCGCTGTCTTGCTCATCCTCAGAATACACCCAAGGTCATCCCCATGGTGTCGCCCGGGTTGTTACCCGACAGACAACTCTTAACCTGTTCTCCGAAACGCCTTTTGTTTCACGAGATCATTACTTCACCGACAGCATCTCTAGAGAGAGAGAGAGAGAGTGAGCGAGAGAGAGAAAGAGAGAGAAAGAGAGAGAAAGAGAGAGACATGCTTTTGTTACCTTGGGTTTGCTCATCAGCTTTGTAATTATATGGCGGAGTTTGAATGTCATGGATTTGAAACTTCGTAATATGCTTCCAGAGAGATGTTGTGAAATGACAGCCACATGCAGTCAAGTGTGTGTGCATTTGTACCATTTCTCTCTCTCTCTCTCTCTCTCTCTGTGTGTGTGTGTGTGTGTGTGTGTGTGTGTATTTGTGTGTATTTGTGTGTCTATGTTTGCAGGAGATGCTGGGGGCAGAAGGATGTGGAGCTGTGTTTGAGTATCTGTTTGTACAGTATGTTTGTGTGTTACAGCCATGAGAGCAAAGATTACTCAGAGAAGCCCAGAAAGTAATGACGCCGATGTAATAGCGCTTGTAGCAAAGCGTTGCCACTCAGCCAACTCAGCAAAGGTATTTAGCCGAGGGTTATTGCATTTGGGAACATTTCCTCAAGCATTTTTTAAAGGACAAGAAATAACTTTACACTAGTTGAAATGCTTACTACTGTATATTCTGAGGCTTGATGTAAACACAACCAGTTTTGGGGTCCTTTGAATCAGAGGCACACAGAGAAACAAAGTCTCAGTGAAATTGCTTTGCTGAGATCAAAGACTAATTTTAAATACAATTAGCTCAGTACAATTTTAACTGTAACTGAAGCATTTCCAAAAGGACCGTAGGTCAATCACACAGCGCCTCTGAGAAATGTTTTGTTGCTGTGTGTCAAAGATGAATGTCTTTTTGAAAAAAAAAGAGAAAGACTGGAAAAAGAAGTCAATCACTGAAGAATGCAGACCATTGAGCATCACAGTCAAACTCAATAAAGTCATTATTCTGGGCTTAGCTTTCACAATACTGTTTTTTTTTTCCAGGATATTCTACGCACATAAAGAATTCTCATCATCTGGCAGGATGCTCTCTTCAGTGCAATGCTATATTACATATCCTGGAAAAGGAGGGGCAAAGGACAAAGTTGCAACTTGTGTGGGAAGCTTGTGAGTTTTCATGTTTGATCAAATGTTATTCTCACAAAACTTGTGCATTAGAATGCACTTTAAAAAACATCTAGTTAACCAGCCAGAAAACCAAGCTGTGTACTTCACATGTTGATTGTGTTTAATGATCCAAAACAATAGTTAAATGAAAATTAGAAAGATGACATTCCTCCATCAACATTTGTTGAATGACTCACTTAAAACTCAATACATTATTTTAACAATGTAATAATCTATAGATAATCTATACATATTCCACATTTTTGAGCATATGAGCCAATAACTCCAGACCTGCTTTTTGTCCAGTTTTGTGCCAGTAAGATGGCAGTAACAGCAAATTGCGGAGCATTACCAACTTTTATTAGTTTTGAAAACAAAACCCCCGCCATCCATGTGGCAGAGGACATTAAGATCAGGAAATGAGGACAGGGGTAAATAAAGCCTGCGCGGGGCTTCTTGTGGTTCCAACAGGAAGTAGCGTGTTGGGGACCAGCTCCGGCAGGGGGCAAGGCAGGGGGAGGAAGCCATTACGAGCTCATTTAACCATTTCGGAAGAGAGAGAGAGGGGGGGGGTCTTCCGACAGACCAGACCACGGGTCGGCTTTCCTCTGCTCTGAACTGAGTCGAGACAACCGCAAGTCACCTCAGAACATGGGAACGCTTCCACTAAACACTTCCTGTTCAGAGAAGAAATGTATGTCAAGTATGTAAGTCACTACCACCAAGTGAGCACCCATACCCTTCACTTCCCTCACTCAGCCCCAACACCCCCAACCCCACTCCCTCCCAGACAACACGCTCTCCATTCCCACAGCACCATCTCAGCCACCTGTGGCCAAACAGCCCTACAGCCTCTACTGGATGTGTGCACCGGTATGCGCTACACCTTGCTGCTTAGTCGGGCCATTTCTGTACAATGCTTCACTAAATCCACTATGTAAAGCTCAGTGAGCTACACTGTTTGGAACGCTGTGCCAACCACACCTGGTACAGTCTGAATGTGTACTGTATGCTCCAGCACTGAGACCATGAGGTCTTCATCAGGCCAAAAGGCATGCAGCAGAGATCAAATATGATTCTTTTGTTTCTCTGCTTTGGTTCTGCTTATGTTTGTCTTGCACTACTCCCAATATGGTGGGGTGTTCCTTATGGGATGTTTTATTCAACATATAACTATTACACAATACAACTATTTACCATTAAACAATTACCCAGATATCATCACTGTGAGCCATCCTAACCATATGCCATTAAGTATACATCTCAGATCCACAGTCAGGGACGACGGGACGGGAGGCTCTACCTTAGTGTCAGGCCGAGATAAGAGTTTGGGTGAAGAGTCGGCGCGGTAATTGCCACCAGCAGTGCAGAGGTAGGGGTGCTAATTTTATTCATTTTGCCTCCCTCTCTGGATAATTGTTTCTGTCACCCACCACGGGACCTGATAAAGGATTTCACGGCAGCATTGCCGCCAAAAAAACCCTCCACATTTGCCATGGATACTTTGGAGAGGTGATCACGAGAGGTGATATTTTTTATCACCTGTTTTAATATCCTCTCGTGTGCAAATTGATTCATTCTCTTCCATTATCGTTTTCCCCCCATTCTCTCTCTCTCTCTCTCCCTCTCTCTCTGTCTCCCTCTCTCACCTCTTCTTCTACACATCTTCACCCTGTCATTATTTTCCCACAACATTCAGATTGGGTGCTTCACAGCAGAGCTCTGTGCTTCATTACAGCTGATGATCAGGCGAGGTAGGCTTTGCGTGGCGTGGGGTGGCGTGGGGTGGCGTGGCGTGGTGTGGGGTTGTACGGCGTGGCGTGGGGTGGTACGGCGTGGCGTGGCGTGGCGTGGTGTGGGGTGGTGTGGCGTGGGGTGGTACGGCGTGGCGTGGCGTGGTGTGGGGTGGTGTGGTGTTGGGTGGTACGGCGTGGCGTGGGGCGCGGTGGCGTGGTGTGGGGTTGTACGGCGTGGCGTGGGGTGGTACGGCATGGCGTGGTGTGGGGTGGTACGGCGTGGTGTGGTGTGGGGTGGCACGGTGTAGTATGGCGGGTGTGGTGTGGTGTGGGGTGGTGCGGCACAGATTGGCACGGTGCAGTGGAGCCGCGGCACCTTGAAAAGCTCCAGTGCTCCAGGAAGGGGGCATGATGTGATGCGCAGAGATGTGTCAGCGGCGGGGGAGCTGCACACGCATCACGGTGTATGATCTGTAATGTGCTGTGCCACAGACGATATGCATGCCTAAATTCAATTACGTTGGAGAGACACACACACACACAGATACACACACACACACAACAACGTCGGACGGGAATGAAGGAGCGGTCGGTCACACACACACACACACACACACACACACACACACACACACACACAGAATAAAGTAAAATATACATGCACACACACTTGCACACAAACACACATACACACTTCTACAGAATACACTCAAATACACTGGCACACTCTTACATGCACACACACACATATGCACACACAGAGAAAAGACAGTGGAGGCTGAGTGTGGTGATGGGGTGAAGTGGTGTGTGAGGATGACATTGCTGTGCTTCCATGTGAATTGTGCGTGTGTTATGAGGCCTCCACAAGACAGGGAATCAGTCAGCTTTGAATCTGACATCTCTCAGAAGGAATCCTTACGCTACAGTCGACTTCAATCTCCACACTCAACGCCTCACATGTCAGCTCTCAATGACACTTTTCAACATAACACATGACTCACAAAATCCACTCCAAAAAAATATGATGTATTCATCGCATTTCCATGCTGACGCAACGGCATACCTCCGCATTTCATAGGAATTGGGAATTGGAGTGTGTGTGTGTGTGTGTGTGTGTGTTGGTTTGTGTCCACTGTATATTGCATTGCATTTACCGGTAAGTTTCACTGGACAAATGCACTGAAAGAAGAGGAGAGTCAACACACACACACACACACACACACACACACACACACACACACACGCACACACAGACACACACACACACATGCACACACAGACACACACACACACATGCACACACAGACACACACACACACAACACACAAACACACACGCACACATAGACACACACACAGACACACACACACACACACACACACACACACACACACACACACACGCACGCACACACACACACACACACAGAGTAGAGTCCACACTCAGCCTTTGAGTGACCGTGCCTTTCTTATACCTTCAGTCTATCCGCACAGAGAGACCAAGACCTGATGTGACCAGGGTCATTTCAAACGCTATGCTAGAGGACAGAGAGGCAGAGAAAAGGTACATAGAGAGAGGAAGAGGGGGAGAGAGAGAGGGAGTGGGAAAAGAGAGAGAGAGAAGAGAGAGTGGGAGACTGGGAGACAGAGAGAGAGAGAGAGAGAGAGAGAGAGAGAGAGAGAGAGAGAGAGAGAGAGAGAGTCCCCATAAAAAACCTGGCAAAGATTCCTGAAATAGCAGCTTTCAAAGAAAAGGTTGGGGGTGGGCTGCCTCGTTAAAGCTGCACTGTAAGGCAGCCCAACTCTCTGCTGTGGGATGGAGGGAAAGGATGTGTGTGTGAGAGAGAGAGAGAGAGAGAGAGAGAGAGGGGAAGAGAGAGAGAGAGAAAGAGAGAGAGAGACAGAGAGAGGGGGAGAACGAGAAAGAGAGCCATGAGAATGTGGTGGAGAGAGAGAGAGATTGAGATTGAGACAGAAAGGAGGAAAAAGGAAAGGGGTGAATAATGGAGGGGGGGTAGATTGGTGAAGGGGGGCAAGTTCCCACTGCCGAATGGAATGAATGGTATGGTGAAGTGACCAGTCATGCATGCACCGTCTCCCCTCTTTTCTTTCTCTCTCCCTCTCTCTCTCTGTCTCTCTCTCTCTTTCTCTCTCTCTCCCTCTCTCTCTCGTGTGCGCCGGGCGAGGACACTTAGCCAGGCCAGCGGAGTTGGGGGGCAGCGCAGCGTGAAATGAGGGAGAAGAGCAGCTGAACCAGAAAGAGCCGGAGCTGAGCATTACTGCGCCCGGCTCTGACTTATCCCCCACTAAACGCTGACACACACACACACACACACACACACACACACACACACACACACACACACACACGCACGCAGGCACACTCATACAGACATACATGCACTCACACATACAGACAAACGCATGCGCTCATATTCACAGATACATGAAAAACACATACACACCCTCACACACACACATACATGCACTCACACACACACATACACACGCAAGGCACATGCATGCAAATACTCAGATAGAGACAGATGCACACAGATTGGCACACAGACACACTCACACAGAGGGAAGCACAGAGAGAAATACACATATAATGTCACATAATATAGACTTACACGTATTCAAAAAAATGCATATCAGCGAAATTACTCAATTCTAAATACACAGAAGCAAACTAAAGCATGTGCATACATTATGTTTGTGCACCTCTAACTTCTACTTGTACAAGAAGTTCTACCACACACACACACACACATTTTAACTACTTTATTTATGTCCACAATTCATAATAAATGTACATAAGGACATAAATATTACAGATACAGAACATTGCTAAGGCATGATCCACCAATGATGTCTGATGACAATCTCAAACAGCAAATTTATGGATACACACAACACCTTCTTCTCCATATATGGCTTACTTCCAATAATGGAGGATATTGAGCAGTATTTGGCAATTTGCTTTGCCCTTGCTTTTGTAAAACCAACTATCCTGAGACCCCTAATGACACACACACACACGCACGCACGCACACACACACACACACACACACACACACACACACACGCACGCACGCAGGCACACTCATACAGACATACATGCACTCACACATACAGACAAACGCATGCGCTCATATTCACAGATACATGTACACACATGAAAAACACTTACACACCCTCACACACACACATACATGCACTCACACACACACATACACACGCAAGGCACATGCATGCAAATACTCAGATAGAGACAGATGCACACAGATTGGCACACAGACACACTCACACAGAGGGAAGCACAGAGAGAAATACACATATAATGTCACATAATATAGACTTACACGTATTCAAAAAAATGCATATCAGCGAAATTACTCAATTCTAAATACACAGAAGCAAACTAAAGCATGTGCATACATTATGTTTGTGTACCTCTAACTTCTACCTGTACAAGAAGTTCTACCACACACACACACACACATTTTAACTACTTTATTTATGTCCACAATTCATAATAAATGTACATAAGGACATAAATATTACAGATACTGAACATTGCTAAGGCATGATCCACCAATGATGTCTGATGACAATCTCAAACAGCAAATTTATGGATACACACAACACCTTCTTCTCCATATATGGCGACTTCCAATAATGGAGGATATTGAGCAGTATTTGGCAATTTGCTTTGCCCTTGCTTTTGTAAAACCAACTATCCTGAGACCCCTAATGACACACACACACACACACACACACACACACACACACACACACACACACACACACACACACACACACACACACACACACACACACACACACACACACACAGACAGACAGACACACACACACACATGCACACACTCTTACTCATTCACCGTCACAAACATCCACACAGCACACACACCTGCGATAACAGAATGCTGAGTGCAGGTGGCTGGCCTCCTCTCCTCGCTCCACACTGCGTCCCCTCTGTGGCTCTCCGTCTGTCTGGCTCAGGACCGGTACTGCAGAGCACACAAGCCACACACTCAACCCTACACAAAGCACACAAGCCACACACTCAACCCTACACAAAGCACACAAGCCACACACTCAACCCTACACAAAGCACACAAGCCACACACTCCAAACACAACCCTACACAAAGCACACAAGCCACACACTCCAAACACAACCCTACACAAAGCATACAACTTCATCCTGAGGCCGTCCCTCTCATATTTACATTGCATTTGCATCAAACACACACTTCAGTACTTGCAAGCGCCTTGTGCATCTTTGAAGATAGTCTTAGTCTCCCTGCGTCCAGGAGCCGTGACGCTCAACAACACACATGAGAAGCAGCGCAAACGTACACAGGCATGCTGTGCTGCTAACTACACACACTGTGGAGCGCATGTGCTCAGTGAGGCAGCTGTGAGGGGTGTGTGTGTGTGCTGCTGCACATGTATTGATGAACACTATAGCACAGGAGCACACGCAGTAGCAGTTGACCGAGCAGCATGCCTTGTCATGACTGGCTGCATTCTGTACATAGGAAAGGTCTTGAGGAGCCTTTTTTACACAAATCTGCCATCTGTTACAAAAACAACACGCACACATGCAAACACATACAAACACATTCAGACACACACATATGTATAAAAACACAGATAGACAAACTGGCACTGTCTATCTCTCTCTCTCTCTCTCACACACACACACACACACACACACACACACACACACACACACAGAGAGACAGACAGACAGACAGACACATGCGTACACACACAAACTGCCCAGTCTTCATCCCCTCCACCTGGTGCACTGTCTCCCTCTCTTCCTGGCTGACGAAGCACACTCACACTGAGCAGGAAAATAGATGACTGTTTTCCTTTTTTCTCCTCTTTTTAATGCCCTACTCTCTTTTGAACAACAGCTGATGAAACGCTTGCACCAATTTTGCTTCATTCGCTGCGATATAGTTCTTCTGTTAGCTTCTTTAACCAGCTGCATTTGGGGATAAGGTCTTTTAATAACCTTTAGCTCACTCAGTCAGACAGTCAACACTGAATTTTGACTTTTGGATTCCTGAAATAAGGCTATTTGATTGAGTTCTCTGTTATCACAGGCCCTATATTTCAACAGTAATATTTGCTGTTTAAACACATGAATGCCACCCATGTTAGCTGGCAAACTGTGTTGGCTTTGCAGTTGATGGTGTTTTTCTTTTATTTCGCTGCTCTCAGATATTTTATTCAAGCTTAAGTCATGCAGTCACTTCATAAGTGAATACAGTCATTCATCGTTTCAAAATAAACCTTCTGCATTCCACCAGCTCTTGAGCCTGCTCACATGTTCTCAATGTGTGTTTGTGTGTGTGTGTGTGTGTGTGTGTGTGTGTGTGTGTGTGTGTGTGTGTGTGTGTGTGTGTGTGTGTGTGTATGTGTGCACCTGTGAATATGTGTAGTGTATGCAGTGTATTCTATTAAGTGTGTGTATTTATTGGAATACCGTAACTCTTTGTGTGTGTGTGTGTGTGTGTGTGTGTGTGTGTCTGTCTGTGTGTGCGCATGTGCATGCATGTGTGTGCGTGTATAAAGAGAGAGAGAGAGAGAGAGAGAGAGAGAGAGAGAGAGAGAGAGAAAGAGCAGGAAACCACTTATTCTTTTCACTTTTTGTCTGAGGGTGAAATGTTGTGGATATTTCAGTGGATATACATTTAATGTTGCAGAAAATTGTTTTTCATCATTGCTGTTGTTTACAGTCACATTTGCAGCACTCTCTACCACTGACAAATGCATAAACACACACATAACACACATTCAGCAACATTCTAAATGAAACTATGAGCTCTGCAGCAGAAATATAAAGTTATTTTTTGCATTTATAGACGCAATATTCTCATTTATCTGAGCACAAAAAGAAACATCTGGTCCAGGCCCAAAAAACTTTTTCACATGCGAACGTGAACAAAAGACGCGAGGATGTCGACACACTTGTAACAAAATTAATCACTCTTAATATTGCTATACGAGCTCCCATCCCTGTTTTATTAAAATAAATAGCGCTGTAAGCCTCTCCCTCTCCTAATCCGGCGCCAAGGCTCACGCTGGGCCCCCCACCCCATTTCCTGCCTGGCCTCACATGCTCTGTGAAATACTGCCATCTATTGGCCACCCGCAACCCTGCAAGAGGTTTGCGAAGTGCTTGACCCAGGAGGCAAATAGGTAGTCATTTGTCCAGCAGCCGCTACTGACTACACGGCACGGCACAAACATCTACTGACTACACAACAAACTTCACACTGTTGTACACACACTGCTGCATAAAGTTATGGTCAGACAGGAACATAATACTTAAAAACCAAGAGATTTTTGACTGTCTGTGGTACGTTTTGCTAAATGTTGTACAAATAATTGGTTGCGGTGTAAATGGGAGATTTCAGTAAATTGCATGAGTCAATAAACTCTCAAGAGCACTGAAAACCACTGGCACAAACAGAGAAAGGCATTTTGAAAAGTATTTCTTTGGTTTGTAAAAAATTCAAAGGCAAGTTTTTACGCAGTAAATCAGTGTCACTTCCCCCAAACAAGTGAAAGAGTTTTATGGATGCTTCATACTCTGTTGCTGCTGTGATGTTTGTGTGCAAAATAGATTTTTACATGCGCAGCCACCACCCGCTGCTGGCCTGACACAAATGATTTTGTACAGTTGGAAAAGAAATTTAAAGGGTCATAAATGTTTTAACAGCTGGGCCGCCCATTTTAAAAAACCAAATTTGCATCTCGTGAGCTATAATTCAAAATGATTTCCATTTTCATCTGAAAGATTTCTAATAATACAGATGTAGGCTCTAATGGTCTCTTTCACTGTGGTGTACTCCAATAAAATACAACTGAATACAGTTAGCCCAGTAACTGACACCATGTCATTCTGCTCAGGGTGACAGAATACGTAAAGCCAGTCATATCCCCATGAAATCAGCCTCAAAGCTGCAGCATCTACACACAGAACAACAGGCTATCTAACTGATTTCTGCCATTCTGTACCCTGTATAAAGAAGGTCCATCAAAGTCCTCAGTATGGTCTGCATGTGCAGGACTCTGTGCTAGGGCTGTGGTGTCTGTGTGGAATAGCACCTTGAGTGTTTGCAAAGAGCAGGGCTCCTTTGACTGACAGCATGTCGGACTGTCATGTAATAAAAGAACAAAAGGGATTGCACAGAGTTGAGTGATAAAACAAAGAGAAGATGTCTCAGTGACTGCAGCGTGAGCGAGGGAGTGAGTGTGTACTGTAGCATCTGCAGCTGACCAGAAGAAACAAGAAACCTAGTGGGGTTGCACCAGCCTCATGAGCTGACTTTCTTTTACACTTGCCGCCATGCACAAGTGTATTCTTCAGACATGTTGTACATCCTGCTCCTGATCATAAAATACACTCTCACATACTCAGACAGACAGACAGAGAGAGAAAGTGTGAGAGACAGAGAGAGAGAGAGAGAATGCTTCCTGGGAACTCAGAAGTGTGAAAACAAACGTCTCTCCTGCCACTAATCATTCTCTCCCTCATTCTCATTCTGAGAAAAGCAAATTTGTTGTTTTATTTTTTTTTGCTCTCAAGTGGCTTTGATTCATTTTGGTCATTCCTTCTCCTCCCTGTCCTGCACTAGTTATTGTTGCAGGAGTGTGTGCCAGGTACTCTGCTTAGTGAAAATGCCATATTCTTTGATTTGATTTCGTCTGATTTCAGCGGGGAGCCTGTTCAGCTCCACCAGAGCACTGGACTACTGTTCACATTTAAACATCCATTTGGACTATCCCCAGCGGATTCATTACTTTCACAGAGGTCCAATTACGCCAACTACGCCTCCCTCCCCTCCCCCTCCAAAAAACGTGTAGATTTTTTTCTCTCTTCTGTTGCAATTAAACAGATTTTTCCTGTTTATGTTCGGTGTCCTTAGGAAGAAGGTTACTCACAAGGGTCAGTGTTTCAATTAGCCAATATTTAAGACCAATAACAAACTGATTATTTGCTAAATGGCTCCTTCAAGACGTAAGATTTTTTGAGGGTTGTCCATTGGCTTATTGTCGGCATTTAATGGTGTCCAAACTGTGCTGCAACCATAACAGAAATTAGACTTGTTTTTATTAGGGTTACTATGGAGACCATCAACCTCTGACTAGAGTTACTCTTGTTTTCTCTGTGCTTTGTCAAAATCTTTATGCCGAGAAACTCTTTCGCATGGCTGCCCCCCCCCTCCTCAGCCCATATTTGGTAGTGCATCCACTTGAGATCAAACTGCGTGTCTGGGAAATGTCACAACTAAAATGGTGGTGTTTTAAAAACAGCTCACCGGGAGAACACCTGCTGACAGACCCCAAGCGCCAGGAGAATAACCATGTCAATCTTCACCTGACTGCCTCACAGTTCAAACTCCCTGAAAAACTCTGGAAAATTCAATTGAGTCTTCATCAAATATGACAAAACATCCATTCATCAATATTCTATTCGGTGCACTTTTTCAATGTAGTCTAATGTTATCACATAAAGCATCATGATGCCCTTTAGATATAAATCTGAAATACTCCTAAAAAAACTCTGTACCATCCATTCGTATCACAAAGCAGAGGGAAAGCCAAACATTTGAAGCCAGGGCAATGCAAAACACTTGACAACTTACTGAAGTCATACTCGTACTGCCTAAAATCCCCACAGCAGCCAACAGAAATGTTAAAGCTGTTGGACACGGCCCGTGTCTCCTGTTGACATGGGGATTCCTCATCCTTTTCATCAAACGTGCCTTTGATTGGGCATGGATGAGCTGCGTTGGCCTGGTCTGAACCCTGGTGTCTGGGGAGGATGTGGGGGATGGGGTGGGGTGGTGGATGGATGTTGGGTGGGGGGGGGGTGGAGGAGGGTGGCTGGGGGAAGGGGGGGGGGTGTAAATAGGGCACTTTGGGGGGGAGAGGTAGGGAAGGGTGTCTTCCCTTTGTCTTCCATGATGTGTCTTTGGACTGCGGATGCCATGATGGTGGTGGTGGTGGTGGTAGCGGGGGAGATGATTGGTTGGGAAGGAGGGGGCTGGGGGGGTCGGCACTTCCTGCACTGCTTGTCCTCACAGCGGACGAGGCAGCTGATGCCATCTGAGGGCAGCCAGCGCCGTGGCAACCCTAAGCGTGACCAATCAAACGCAGCTGTGGAGAGAATGCCACAGATTCCGCCTGGGCCTCTGTTGTTGTGCACACGATACTCATTTTGATGAAATGCCCTCATCATTGATAAGGAAATGGACAATTATCTGAGGAAGGCCTCTCATTCCGTATGCAAATGAACATCCCCCAATTGTCCAGTTCAGACCAACCAAAAAAAACACTTTATATTACTGAATAAATATGTGTGTGTGTGTGTGTGTGTAGTAGTAGTAGATATAGTATATATATATATATATATATATATATATATATATATATAGATAGTGTGTATAGTATATAGTGTATAGTGATAATACTACAGTTTCAGTGAATTTCATTAATACTTGGCTGGAGATCTTTTGATGGCCTCACGCAGGAAAGGGCCTATTATCCTGATTGCAGCTTTGGGTTTTGATTTTGTTTTGTTTGAACAAGTTTGCTAATGAACGCCAAGCTGGCCGTGGTGGCCCTTAATCCATATCTCGCGATCGGCCGGTCCCCGCAGATCTTGCCCAAACACGGGCACTGTGAAACAAATCTGTCTGTCAGGGAAAGGTTACACTTCTAATTAAGGCTCCCTGACTGTGTCCTCAGTTCCAAGTCAACCGTCAGCCTCTCCCTGATTGGTATAAATCTTTTTTTTTCCTAAAAGGTTGTAGGAGTGGGTCACAAGTTCACGGCAATGGTGATTTTCTTGTGTGTTTAGAGGGCCATTGATTATATAATTAGGAAACATGTACACAGACACGTGCGCGCACACACATACACAGGGTCTAGGCCTGTGTGCCTCGGCAGACTGTGGGAACTCTGCAAGGACTGAATGGATGATGTAGTTGTCAACAGAACGTAACTGTGTTGACCTACTGAGTGTGTCTGTATGTGTGTGTGTGTGTCAGTGTGAGAATGTACCAAAACTCCACACATTACATAGCTCTGACACACTGATGTTCTTACCTGTGTATGCGCATATCTGTGTATGCATGTTGTAAGCATGTGAAATGTAAAAGAGAGTATAAACCCAGAGAGACAGAGCCTTTCCTTTCTCATTTCCAAGCTGGAATTGTATCTCCTCACAAGAACAACTCAACTCAACACCGTCCGCAGTGCGGCTACTATTGATTGGCTGACCAGTGAACTCTCTGAATACTGGGGCCACATGCACCAAAGCAAAATAAACCGCGAGGGAAGGAAGTGGTTAACATTAACAAGGGCCCTATAAGAAGATTAAATGTGAAGTGCTGCCCTGTAATTGATGTGTTCCTCAGAAAAAGACCTGCATGCTGTTAATGTGTGCCACGGACATAATTGTTCCCAGCTCTGCCGAGCGATTCTGTCGGAGATGTTGATTACTAAATGTCCGTACAGTAAATAATTGCAACTAATCATGCCATGTAATGGCTATTAGTATTGGAGATACACAAACACAGAGGGATTAAAATCAGGCCCCTTGTTCCTCTATTGGTTTAACTTTGAAGTTGAAGAGCCTGGCGCCCCACACCCCATTTCTAGCAGCATGCAGGATACCCCAGTGTCATTTACACACATACAAAGGGATGAAGCTGCTAATAGATGCACTGATAAATCCAAAGACCTAGGCTTTGTTTGATGTTCTAGGCTTTAAAAACATGCTTTAAAGCTATTACATTCTAAACCTAATGATTTGTATTGACCACTGATGCACCCTGATTTCAGTCGGTTGAACAAATTGAGGTTTTGGAAAGCTGATCACTAGTTTGCTTGCAGATTGATCCCCATAGAACAATTTGACCATTGGGGATGTGTGGTGTCTTGGGAAATCTTTGAAGAAAGTTTCAGATATCTCTTTACAGTGGAGATCAATGTTCAGTGATTTGTTTATAACTAGTTTCATGGAATATAGGCCAGATGTCAGGGAAACGTGAGAAGTGTGTGGGTGACAATATTGGACAATAGCCACTGGCATTGTGGGGGTGAATCTATTCATCTGCATAGACATTATCATGCACCTGCACCATAATAGGACAAACATGGATGTTTGTTTCAAGAGCGGGATGTCTTTTTAGGTACACTTTGTGCTTTCCGTGCAGTCTATTCACACACAATTAGGAAGAGTGGGTGCAGAATAGCATGGCGAATTCCTCCAGAAATCTATATCCACTGTATCCCCTCTTCCCGATTTGTACTTTTCCCCCCAGGTACTCTTTATGCTTGCAAAGTGTCCGCAATTAGCAACAAATACCCCCCCCTGTTTCCCAAAACTCTGCAGAGTGTTCTTTCAGGCTTTCAATGAGGGCTTTATCAACGGGGATGCTTTCTGCGGTGAGCCACGGTGTGAGAAGCCCAAGGCAGAGTTTTAGAAGCAGCGGCACGTAGACTTTGAATTACACTACTTTTCATACAGCACGGGCCTAATCCCAAATACACTGCGATTATCCTGCACAGTACTGTCAAACGAGGACAATGCTTGCCCATCGTCCGTCCCTTCCATCTTCGTTTGAAGAAGAATGCACCTCTGCGAAGAGGAAGAAAGAAGGATATGGGAAAAGACTTGGACAAAAATACATTGGTTGGGGGGGGGGGCTGAAGACAAAAACAACATGACCTGAGGCATAGGCGAGATGATTTAAGTGAACGTTTATGCTAATTGACAATGTCTCTGTTCTGTATCCAATGTCTCTCTTCCGTAGTGCATAATGTAAGTGTGGGATTCTGGTGATGTATGTAGTCATGTTAGGGTATGGATAGTATCGGAATGTTAATGGTTTTCCGATAATTACCATTATCTGTCCTGCGTAATCTTTTATTTCAGCCAGTTATAAACAACCAATGTACATCTGTTTATTCTCAACTGGGTTTTTCGCATTCGCTTATGAGGGAAGGGCAATACCTGTTTATTTTCGTATTTCTAAATAAATCTGCGATAATCTCCACGATGAACCGTGACTGGCGACATGGCTTGTGAGGTACCCTGGTGGGATTGGCGGCTTGCTTGGAAGAGAGGAAAAATAGATTATCGTAAATTGACATGAAAATTGCGGAAATAAAAGTTAAACACAACCACCGCCCTGAGACAAGCGTTCTTATCCTGTTCTTTCTCAGTTGATTTCAGGCAAAGATTTCCTTTATCTATTCCTTATTTTGAACGCTAAATATGCTGAAATGTACTTTGTACTTCTTCTTTAGTGGAAATTAAATATGATTTCAAGCTTATCCAAAAAACATGCATTTTCGAATTCCGTTTTTTTCCGCAATACTTTTATTAATCGCACCAATGAACACGCTGTAAAGCGAAAGCGCTAACGACAAATGTGTTTTGATGTGTAATAACAGAATAAATGTTATTTCTCCTTTTTTGTACGTTTCAATACTTCAGGGACAAACAAGCTAATTGTTTTGTCTGAAGTTGTATGAGTGGTATTGCAGCGATTCTTTCCCCTGGTAATAAATTGGTAAGTTGTGTTATTATATATGTGCTTATGCCAGAAGTCGAGCAAAAACACATATAGAAAACAGAATCAGTGCCATTTTTGAAGGTTGGACAATGTCATTTCGTTATTTTAAAGTAAACATGTATTTCAGGTATCAAACTATTTGTGTAATCTCCACAATAAGTTAAAGCCCTTAGGGATGTCCTTTTTGTCTCTCTGAGGGTAAAGTTTTATACTTTTCAGTAGTGACACAATCTATCCATGATTTATGTGTTATTGATTTATTAAGATTTCAAAAACTTTTTGGAAAGAATAAAAATTGAGGGAAATTGAGTTGTTCAACCATCATACAGTAAATCATTTAGGATTATCTTCAAAACATAATTTGGAGCAATTGTGTCAGTTAGCAGGGTTTTGATAGGCACGTTATTTATGCATAGTTGTTTTTACTTATACTTCAATAACAACAGTGTCTTTGTCTTCACAGCCTTTGAGACAACTTCTCAATAGCAAGCCTGTCAGAAATTGTTTGTCCTTTTTATGTACCCTTAGACATATTTATCTTAAAGTTTTCCTGACTGAAAAGTAAATGTGTCAATGATTAATCAATTATGTTTTAATGAGAACCTGAACACACACACAGCCTTATTGTGTTGAACAGATTCTCCATGCACCAGCTAGGTTTAACCATTATGCTATTTGAACATTTTACAAAGCAAAAGTGTAAATTGAAACCCTGGCCTTGTTTATAGCGAAACAGCAATGCTGATCAAAGGGGAAAATGAAAAAAGACATGTTTATACACATGCCTGTCCTCACCAGTGCCCTGAACAACCTTTTGTCATCACCTCCTAACATGTTTAACCTTTAGGAGCTGATTGGCCATTTTCTTTGGGGTTTCTTCCGCGTGCCTTCACAGGCCACATCTCACTTGCTTTAATGAAGACAGGAAATCTATACATTGACACTAAAGGATTAGTCTATAGACAAAAAGCTAATTAGAGTGGTTAGAGCAGATGGAGTATCCAGCGGCGGATGAATGGATTCATGGGAATTGTCAGGATGTAGGGCCTTACTTCATTCAGCATTTGGAGAATCATTATGGAAGTAATGATTTATTGACCTTGGTTTGCTCAGATGTAAATGTGATTTGGAGGTGGTAATGATCTATCGTCATTACATTACAATCGAGTATGCTCATCGAGGATCTACTTATTGTTGGGAACTAATCTTTGTACTTACATCACCAGTCAGTGTACGTCGTACACACAAGCCTAAACATGGGTCTGTAAGACTAGTCCACCTGGTTATGGTTTAGGCTGTTCTAACAGGATAAGCTGCATGACTAAATAGTCTATCAAGGCCATTTTGCAGTAAGAAATGAGAACATAACCACACAGTATACACTCCTGACAATCATGAATTTAAAACGTCAAAATTTCATCAGGCTTACAAAGAAAGGCTGAATGGTAAATGCAAACATGTCGCTGTACAAAACCACATATTGTCTATTCATTTGCAGCAAAATGAAGCAACCGCAATGCTCTGCACAGTAAGGGGCGATTCACTGCACTATGCCGTGTGGTTTGCTAAGCATCAGTAATTGATTAGGAGAATTAGGGCTGTTTTAAGCCCTCTGCCAGTGCATCAATCTCGAATGCATTGTAGAGCAGAACAATATGGTGAGTAATGATACGACTGTATCTGGTTGAGTACAGTTGTCAGGAGGAATAAATGGTTAAATATGGCAGACACCTCATTATGGCAGAATTATGTGATTAGAATAATCATCTTTGTTCAAATAATTCGGAGGCCTGCCTCCATTCAGCCATCACTGGGGATGGTTTGTGTTCAGTTCGAAAGCTGAGAAAACATACATACATTCTCCATTCGACTCTGTTGAAGGTAATTTTCCTAAATCCTCAATGATAAGTCCCATGGCCCTACCTATGTCATACAGGAAAGTGATGCACATTAGTCAATTAATAGTCTGTTAAACGACAACAGTTCCAGTCAATTTATTTACTCAGGGTAGCAGAGCTGTGGTTCAGCCATGATTCTGCTGGGGACAGACACACAAAGGCATGCCATCCTTGTGCTTTGCCACGCATATCAGGCCACACACCACACAAAAGACAGATTTTAATATTACTTAATATACTTTGATTCCTATTCATTGTTTTGCCCGTCTGATTATTTGTCATATGCTGCCATATGACATCGATGTCATATCATATATATATATGATGTCATATTATTTGTCATAGCGATGTGTATGCATTGTTCATAAGATCATCTTCATGTGATGTTATGTGTGTGTATGTGTGTGTGTGTGTCTGTGTGTCTGTGTGTCTGTATGTGTGTGTGTGTATGAGCTTCAATAACACACAAGGACATGTGCAAGTATCACTGAGCAGGAGTGTGGTAGTCGACAAACCGCACTCCCACGTCGTTGCAAACAAATAAAGGCACCCAGAGTAGATGGATGGGGGCCACGGAAGCCCTGCCTTTGAGATGAACAGTTGGAGACTGTGTGGAGGGGACACCATGGCAGCAGTGGAGCGGAGCGTTCCCAATGGAGAGGGGTCTGAATGCACCCCCATTATGAGCTTCCCTCCGCACACCTCACCTCCTGACAGAGGCATTCAAATTAAATAAATCAGCCATTAAGATTGAGCCCTGGCAATTGAAATGTCATTAATACCCCAAAACGTCTCGGCACAGAAGTGTTGCGGCGTGACAATAGAGGACTATAGGCTCACTAATTGTGCTTGCAGAGAGGAAGGGTTTTATTTATTGTGGTAAAAACTAAGAAGAAATTGGCAAAAAAATGTAGTCTCCCCTTTTTGCTTTCTGATTTTTCAGTATGATATTACCATAGAAGGTTACGTTGGCACCATGATGGAGTCTTATGTGAAACAATATGGCCTTGCATAGTTTCTCTTTCATTATACCCAAGTGAGACCAAATTTGATTGATCTTTGCCACTCCGTACCAGGTATAATTTGGTTGATGTATGACCGGCTGGTACATTGTGATGTGAAATAGTGATTAGATATCATACACACAGAGCATGGACAAATAAACATGGATATACACACAGTCTAGACACGTTTTAAATATTTATATGTGCATTACATCATGTACCCTGCCATCAGTGATATTGAAATACAGGTGCACAAAGCTGTTTGGAACGATCGATCGTGAGGGACTGAAAATAATCTTTTTTTTTTAAAGTGTCATTCTATCAGCTCTGGGATCTGACAAGTAAACTTGATTTGGCTTCTTGTAGAGAAGTAATTATCACAACATGCCAAGACAGGCCCAGTCTGAAACAAATGGAGGCACCTAAGAAAAGTTTGGAATTTTTGCTGGGCTACTTTTTCAGCTGTCACCAGTTATTGATATATTCATTAAAGGAACCTATTCTCTCTTTATCAATTTCTCTCTTTTTCTTCAACTTGACAGTAGCATGCTGTCACCCTCAGTTGACAATGAATCAATTCACAATTATGATTGTTGATGGCCCATGACAGCGACTTGGAGGGAATGTCATTAGATGAACATTAAAATGATACACAGGGCTGTGAGACGGCCTCCACTGCTGTTTACCCTAGTCTCCCCCTCCCCCAGAAACTGGTGTTGGAATCCACAGCCAACATTGGTCTGTTTTGGCGGGGGGGGTACACTACACCATACCACACTACACTACCTTTTATAATGGGCCTCTGCATTTATTCTAATGGAACTGTAATGAACCCAAAACATGCAGTAAATAAAAAGTGTGAAAATAATTGTTCTGCTAACAGGAAGGGAATTGACATTTTTGAACATATCCTTTTCGCATAAGGTTTGGCATATTTTTTAAAAAGTGTATACAGGCGGCTCATATAGGAACGCTGGATGTTATATTTCCTATCCTGTTTTCCACTGTCTTTCACAACCTATTAATTTCTAAGGAATTTAGACAACATATTAGCATTTAGCAAATCACTCATATCAGTTATGTGGAAAGTTATGTCTTTTGGCACTTTTAAACAGCAGTACGGTTGAATTATATTCTACTTTATTTGTAAGTCCCTTCTGCCAAGTGCATGAATGTAAATGTGTTTTATCCTTTTGCGGTTGGCATGGCAAGCAGGGGGCTGTAGCTATGATCGGTAGCCATTTGAAAAAGATTAAAAAAGATAACACTGAACGCTCCCTGTGGCTCCAAACGAAAACACTCACTAGATCAGTGACCTTGTTGCCATGGCAGACTAACGTGCTAGTATTGCAGATTTGATTGCCTGCCCGCGCTGAAGTGAAAAAGAGGAGACAGACTAAATGAAAGTCCATCCATCTTAATGAAATACAATTATTTTCCACTTATTAATCATTGAGGAATCAATATGTCTCTTCACGGGCGAGTCTCGCCAACGTTTGTCATGCGGTGGTGCCGGGGTCCCGATGCATCACGCCAGGCGTTCGAGGACAGTCATGGGTTCGGTCACCTGTGTCCTTTTGGATGGGAGGCAGAGCCACAGCCGTGACCATGCACCAGACAAGGCAGCGACGAGGATTAAAAATGGAGCCGGTCAGCCGGCATCGAGATGGATAGCAACTCATTAGAGTCAACTGCTGATGCTGAAGATGCCGGTCTCCCACAGATCAATTCACTAAACACATTGTATAATAGGATGTTATTAAAGTCTAAGGGACAGTATTGACGTCGGAAAAAAAATAAATGAATTTTCCATGAAAATGTTAAGATCCGCTCCCCTGTTATTGCATTTGTGCAACCCATTCCTGATGCATGATGCTTAGCCTGCAATGGCTTTACATAATGGAATAATGTTGCGGATCCAGTTAATGGACAGCGAGCTGGTCGATGCATTTGATTGTATAGATTTTGTGAAGAGGCACGATGCAGATAAATCAAGGACGATTAACTTGAAACAACTGGCAAACAAAAATCTTAATCTTCTGCTCTTTTTTCATGACACGGAGAAGAACAAAGTCAAGCCAAACTGCTATTTATCAGTTTTATAGCCACCGTCTCCCCTCTCCTTGTACTTTGAACCCCAAAAGAAAAGCTTTTGGTGCCTTTTTGAAAAATTGCCACACAAGTAATGATTTCAGTGGCTCAAGCCTTTGTTTTCCCTCTCAATAAAGAGAGCGACAGGAGCGGGCCGCCGTGATGTATGGCCATTTGGTGGCGATCCACACGGCCCAGCGCATAAGCAAAGTCATGTTTCACGGCAAAGGGGCCATGCTTTACAGTCCTGCCCGCCTCTGATGAGAATATAATGTTCTACAGCGTATAAATGCTTCAGGTCAATACTTGATTTGCTCCAGCTTGTAGACCAGGCAGCCATGGGGATGGTTTGGATGTGTGTGTGTGTGTGTGTGTGTGTGTGTGTGTGTGTGATGGGGAAGTATGCATTATGAAGCCAAAAAAGCAGGGGCCTTTACCTGGCCCTCTCCCCAGTGTCCTTAAACTATTTCAGCCTTCGTCTCGTCTCGTCGCAGCCACAGCAGCAGGCGGTGAGATGCTCCCCTTTGTGATGAAAAACAGGACAGAGGCCGGGGCTCCTGTGCTAGCGAGGAGAAGCAGCAGCCCTAATGATTGGACCCCAAGAAGCTCAGGAGGGACAAACAGCCAAACCCGCAGAAGCAGAGGAAGCCATCCACACACCACAGCACACCACACCACACCACACCACACCAGTGCACAGGGATGGAGCTGGCATAATAGGCCCTGGCGATTGGGTCGAGGTTATTTCTCATGTGCTGCCAGACCCCA
The DNA here is from genome assembly GCF_017589495.1 of Alosa alosa. Classification (NCBI taxonomy): domain Eukaryota; kingdom Metazoa; phylum Chordata; class Actinopteri; order Clupeiformes; family Clupeidae; genus Alosa; species Alosa alosa. The sequence goes on from NC_063204.1 coordinate 31,029,199, forward strand.
CAGACTCGCACACTCGCAAACCAATCAATCTCTGGCCTCAGTCCCAGCCCATCATGGGAGAGAGGGTGCACGGTGGGGACGCGGGGGACACAGAGATGTATGCAGGCTGCTGCACCACCCCACACCACATTAGAGTACCTCTCTCTCCGCAACACCAGACTTATGAAGCACAAACAGACACATCTCATGCTATCTGTAGGTGGCAAATAATCAGCATCTCAAATATTAATGTGGAAAATACAGACTTTGGTAAATATCTATCATTACCCTGCCATGTTGTCTACCACAGTAAAAATGAACCCAAAACAGCATATATTCCTCTGGCTGCATCCAACTATATGGCAGCTTTTTTAGTACTTTTTCTTTATTTTGATACTTACACCTAGATGTCAGATCCGTCATTTTAATGCTTTCTTGAGCTCTCATACAGATACAAGCCCGCTAGCATGAAAGATTTATCAAATGTCTTTTCCACAGGGAGGTAGAGTAAAAGAGTAAAAGAACAACCTTAAAAATGGCAAATAAAAACTGTGTTAAAAACACACGACTCATGCTGTTGCCTAGCCATGCTACTAAGCTGGCAAAGCGCTAAGGGACTCGACTCCTGCATATGCAGCTGGGACACTGTACAGCATTACGAGGTCAGATAGCTGGCCGTTTTAATGCAAAATTAATGAGTGTTCTCCCAGCAAGTTTGTCTTCCACAGGAAACAATTAATTTGTGGCCCAGTCCTATAACAGGGTTTTAGCGCTTGTAACGACGGCTAGATGAGCCGCTTAAAAGCACGACGCGGGAGTGGCCTGGGCCGTGCTAATCCGACGGAGGGGCCGCTATCCCCAGGTTGCCCGGCCACACTGACCAGATGAAAGGGTTCACCCAGATGTTTATGGCTTGTGAAAGTGGCGGGAAGCCGGCAGGGCCCGGCCGCAGACAGAAAATGAGCCCATAAAGTCTCACACAGTTTGTGCTTATGAGCATCAAGTTTGGGGCCGATGTTGATGTTGTCATTGTGGCATTGTGGTTGTTGTTGTTGGTTATAGTGATAGTTTTTTCCCCTCCTCTTTTCTTAAGCAAATTGTAATAGAAGAGTGTTGGGACGCACTGTAGGCTACTGCATGGACTTTGTCATAAGAATTGTGTAAACAAGAGTGAAGTGAAGGTGAGGTGACAAGTGAAGTGAAGAGACTGGTCTTAGACTAATATCCTTAAAGATAAGTAAAGATAAAGAACAAAATGGATGATTTTAGATATAAGACAGAAAGAAAATTCTGCTGCGTTATTTTCCACCCTGTGTCAAGAATGAGTGAAAATGGGACACAGCCTTGACTGCACGGTCACCACAAGCGAGTGACGGCGACCTTGACCCAAGTAGCCAGATGGCAGTGGCATGGACAGCATCTTTGCCGTTTACACTGTCCGCTGACCTGTGTGATCCCGAGGAGCGTGCTCATTTTGTGGCATGTTCGCACTGAGGGCCATCTGCCGTCTCTGCTACTCTCATGCAAAAACGCCCAGGCCCGGAATCCTCATGGCTCAGACAGAATGTTATTAGCCTTCCCCTGAATAAATTAAGTCGCTAGAGTTCGCTACGCCAACCGCTAATGTGAATATTTGCAGCCAGGGCTCTATATTGAGAGTCTCTGTGTGTGTATGTGTGTGTGTGTGTGTGTGCGTGTGTGTGTGTGTGTGTGTGTGTGTGTGTGTGTGTGTGTGTGTGTGGAGAGAAGGGGGGGGGGGGGGGACTCGTGCAAATGCTGTCAAATGGTAACACTAACACATTTAATATCTGCATCGTCCTCCAAGGATTCCTGGCAATTAAAATAAAGGTGCATCCTCACCTCCCTCTCCAATTAAAGCTTAGTGCTAAATGAATCTGTGCCCTAGTGCGCTAGCTGGTGGTGCTGACCTAATCTGGCTTGAGCTAACGTCCCTCTTATTGGGTTAGCCGCCGCTGCAATGTGTCTTGTCACTTTACAGAGACAAGGCCGATACAATCTCGTGAATGGAATTAGATTGTCATTGACGTGTCAGGGGGAGTGGGAACAACAGATCGATGGTGAATTAGCCCCCCACCCCCCTCATGTTAGGTAGGGATCTTGAAAGAGATGCTGGCACCCCAGCCCATCCTGTGACTACAGCCATGGAGGGGGTTGGAAGTTGCGAGTGCCTGCACTAGCGAGCGCTGTAGCTTGGAGCTATCAGACACAGTGAAGGGTGGGTAAGACTGATTCCAATACAGCACTAATGGCCCACATCATGCCAATAAAATAAAAAATGGGCCTTTTAGCGGAGTCGATAGTGAGTAAATGAAAATTTAACCTTTCATTAAATGTGGTCATATTATTTCTCTTCTAGTTGTTTGCCGGTCTGTCTTGGTTTGGCTCTATTTGTTTGTTTACTTTATGTCCATTGTATTCATTCCTTAACAGCTTCAGACTTAGATAGTATAGAGCCTGTTGTTTCAATGTGATAGATGAATGCATTCAAACACTGCCATTCAAAGACTTTTAATACAATACTATCAAAACAATCAAAAAATGTCAAACACACAGTTCCAGTCCAACTACAAAATGGAATTCCTATATTAAAAGAAAGTAATGTGCTTTGTTGTCATAATAATTTTTTTTTTTAAAAAGCCTCTCTAAGTCTTGACTACTCCACTGACTCCTGTTCTTTGAACTGCAGCGCAGCATTGGAGGAAGGCCTGGTGATAAATCTCAAGGCATCCTGTCTGCACGAGATGAAAAGGCTCAAGGCCCAATTTCCACTGTGGGCAACCTGCCCTTTTAATTAATTAGCACTAGCAGGAAGTGCTGGCCCACAGGGGAAGGCAGCCCCTCTGTGTACTGCCAAGGTGATAATGTCCTAAAGGTGAGAGAGGCGCACGACTGGGGCCCCCAACCCATCTGCACGGGATCTAACACTAAGTGTTTCACAAACCAGTAGCACCATACACACACAGAGAGAAACACACACACACACACACACACACACACACACACACACACACACACACACACACACACACACACACACACACAGACACACCTTACCCCCTCTGCACTGAGCTGTATTTTCCCAATAGGAGGGAGCAAGAGGCCATGTTGACTGAGAGTTAATATGAAAGCAGGTTAGTTGTAGTAGGGGGGGGGACTGTAATATATTAATAGATAATGCAATAAAAGTCAGGCATGAGAGGTTGACCTTACCAGCATTTTCCACCACAGTATCTCTTCAGAGGCTCTGAAGCTTCTTATGAAGTCACAGTAGTCACCCTGAGGTAAGGAATGCAAATAGGAAGGGGAACCTTAGTATGAGTAATACGCATCCAGCATAGTTGTGCTATTTGCATCAGATGCCCATGCCCGAGTCTGACCATAGACAGATATTAGGTGTCAGGTATTTGGGCGTCACGTGTGACCCTATCTCTTTGCGTGCATGCCAGGACTGAAAACGGGGGCCCTTCTATGTTGAAACGAGAGAGAGAGAGAAAAAAACTTTTTTCCGTTTTTCTTTTCTCCTGCTTCAAGTAATGAGCATGTGCACCTTTCCCTGCCCGGGGCCTTCATACACAATTTAGCCAGAAAGCCACAGCTGATCATGATTTAGCTTTTGACACCACGAGCCCCGAGGCTACGGCCGACTAATACAGATATCTGACTTCCAGCCCAGTGCGGAGGGAAGGCAGAGAGGGGGGAGAAAAAAGTGAGAGGCCTTTTATTGACTAAATGATAAAGAGGTTTGTAATGATAAATAACAGTCATTTTATTGTGGAATTCCCAGAAAAGACACATACTCTACGATATATAAAAGAGAAATACTAGTGGAGGCTGGCTGCTCCAGTGGTCCCTGGTGAACAACATCTGCTCAGCTACAAAATGCTGCAGTAGGAGTGGAGGTCACAAATTGCATTAGGACCCCTCACTATTAATTCTGCATAAATATGATCTGTAATGGCATGTGGTGTCCTTCACTGGCTGTATAAGGAGACTTAAGGAGTGCCTTGCTTGTGGCTATGTGTCTGGTTCTCTCCCTCTCTCTTTCTCTCTACATCTTTACAGTCTTTCTCTCTTTATCTCTATCTCTCTCCCTCTCTCTCCAGATCTTGCAGTATCTTTGGGGACTGGGGAGAATATATCTGCTGTGAACACATGGGCATCTAGCAGTAATTCTAACATTTTAAGCAACAGTAGGTTGCTTATGGCTAACCATGATGTACATGGAAGAGTTTAGGACATGTCAGTATCAGAAAGTTACAGTCAGGGTAGGATTAAACATAATATGTATCTTCAGTAATCTGATGCTTTACCTACTGTAAATACCTGCTTTCATAGCAACACATTGTCCTGCGCTCAAGTCTAGGCATGGGTGGTGTGGTTGTGCTAGCAGAGAGGCTACAGAGGTGCTCACTGATAAATGAAAAGAAAAAAGCTAACTGTTGAATAGTGTTCAGGGCTCTCAAGTGTCACGCATTGAGCGTGACAGTCACTCATTTCAGTCTTTGGTCACGCTCTCCCGCCACACATTGTATTTCTCACGCAGAAAAACTATTTATATATTTAATATGCTGCCGCAGCGCCCAAAATGTCTCTGGCCGCGCCGCTCTCACAATGGAACCGGCAGGAATCAAGCGCGTCTCCCCTGGAGTTGAGCCTGCCACTTATCAGCCAATCGAAAATAATGAGAGGGGCTACACAATAGCCAATCAGAAAATAACTGTATTGTATCTGGGTAAGATTTAACGCAACAACCAATGAAAAACGCGTATCCTGGAATTGTTGAAAGTGAATTATTGAACATGAACCTGTTACCTACTTCCAAGTTTCGTTCAGCTTGGAGCTTCCAGCATCAGTTCATGGTTTTAGCACAGAGTAAGTCATCTTTTAATGTTACAACAAATCCACAACTTGTTTGACACAATGACAACGTGACTGCTGCTATAGAGAATGTTTCCCAGCTAATTAGCATCAGTTGTTCATGACTGTCTGTAACTTAGCCAACAGTTTCACAGCCTGTTCATTGACAACACTTGCTTAGAACAAGTAGCCTTTCGTTCACACGATGACTGACATATTGTCACATTCTAAACATCTCTCTCTCTTCAAATAGGCTTAATCATTTTATTAGCACTAAACTAATTAAAGTGTATTGCATAGCCTATTGTTATAGGTCACTTTTAAAATCAGGTCATATTATATAATTATATCCTGGCCATGGATGCATTAATCATTGCATCTGTGATTGTCGACGGGGAATGTCACTCTTGCCTGTCCTCAAAACTTGAGAGCCCTGGCCATAATCATGTGACCATCCAAACTACATATAGGTCCTTACTCCCTAGACTTTTTAGGCTTGTGCTATTCAATGCAGTAGCCTACGTCTTCTTTTTAGCATCAGTTTCTGTTGCTAAATCTGTGTGTTAAAACCTGAGCAACTGTTTTGGATTTTATACACCTGGCAGAATATTACCCTCCAACACTAAAAAGAACTGTCTGCCAAAGTACAGAATTATACATTGAATTATGTCCGTTAAGGTATGATGTGCCGGAAACATCTTTGGTCCAACGCATTTCACAAGTTGGCAGGTTATAGAATATAGCCTACTCACAGTCAGGCCTGTAGTAGCGGTGGCTTTACGCACGTAAACGCCGTTTACTCACCTCATGTATAATATTTCTTTATCCACCTCTCAACAGAGTAGCTATAGGCACCAAATAGTCTACTGTTACCAGCACAACACAAGCTACTAATCTACATCCAAAATCGCGCTGCATCGGCAACATTATGTGTGCATGGTGACCAATCACAGTGTCCTACAGTAGCAGCACGGAACAGAACAGTATGTGCAGTCACCTGACATCACCAAATTAGAGGATATATTTTAGAACTATTAACGTGGACAGCTCCCCTTAAGAGCATCTTAAGAGCACTGCAAACACGTTCGCGCCACGGACATGTTCGGGAAACCGTCGGAAAAAACAAACGAACGATCTTAAGATGAATCATACAAGTGCATGTACTGTAGGCTATCTATCGTTAACTTGTCAGCTGTCTGAGGTTGATTAGCATCTTTATTACTGTCATTGAGAACTTTATACCACTATTTCATAAGTGTGAAAAAGCAAGACCTTTCCTGCAATGCCAGCAAAACATATCGACGGCAAGTGAGTGCAAAGAAAGTACACAGCTTTGTTTAAAACGTTAATGCTATGTACAGTATATTCAGGTACATATCATTCAGGTACATACATAGGTGCAATGTCATTTAGCCTTTTAGCTTTAGCAATGTGTTTGAATCCTGCGCTCACTCTATACATGCACATTTAGTAGCCTAGGCCCAAGGAGTTGATCGTTTATAGGAGGCTTTTTGGCTGCTTCATAGTTTCATACTCCATGGTGATTAAAATAGCTTAGATGTGTTTTCCCCTTTCACACAGTCACTGTTTTTTTATACTGCATCCCTCTCTCTTAAATTTGGTATTTCATATTTCCATACACTTTTGGGGGGATGAGGGTGGTGTCTGTTTGGGGGTGGGGGGAGGGGTGCTGTCATACTCCAACACGACTAACCAGGCTATTTAGATTTATGGTCATGTTCTTTCATACCTTCTTTATTGTGATAGGCTATACTGTGATAGACATTAAATACACTTACAACTTCTGGACATTTATACACTTATGGATTTCAACCATGTATCTTCAGTTACTTCCATAGTAGCCTATTGTTTAACAATTACTTCCCCCAGGGAAGTGATCCCCATCAACACTCCAGGAACCAGTTGATGGCTAATCAGAACTAGTATTGTTGTACAATAATTGAGCAATTGAGCCGGAGAGATGGAAGCAGACAATCAGGAGGCTGGACAGATGGGCATTGATGATCAGGGTGGCTGGAGAGACAGCCGATCAGGTGGGAGAGTGATCAACCTGGATACAGAAATTGATCACTTCCACACGCAGTTAGTTCATCATCAGTACTACCTCTGCCTGAAACATAGACATAGTGTTTCATAACTGGCTAAACTTCACTGATCATATCATATCAATCTCTCCATTATGTGCAGTAGATTTGATCGATGTAGCCTAACACCAGGAAGATTAAGGTTTACCTGATGCACAACTTTTCTCTCATACACTTGTCATCTCAAATCTGCACTACTGCAATGCCCTGCTGGCTAGTCTCCCAGCATATACTGTCAAACTTTCCGTCTGATCAAAGTGGACACTAGGTCATGCAACACTTAAGACAAAACTGTCTCTTTGTCCCTCTGCCTGCTATAGTTGAGAGTTACTTTGGACAAACAACTAAAAGATTTAAGATAAGTGATAGGTGCATTTATAGTTAGAGATAATGTTTCCATTGCATTATAGACTATATATAACTTTATGAACATCCCAGCATTCTCTGACATTTCTGCTGCATAATTCAGACAAGTGTCCTTGCCTTGCCTTGCTTTGCTTTATTTAGTGTTGTCAGACATCCAGTAGTCTGGGTCCATCTTGTATTGACAGTTTTCCTCATGGGAGAAAAGCACTAGCTCTGGTCATCTTGCTAGTCCAGCAGTAGGAGCCGCTGCTGTCAGTCCTTCAGCACTCAAATTGAAAATGGCCAACAAATGAACAGAGTCTGATCCAATTAAATTACTGAAATGAAATTGTGTGATGGATATGAAACACCTTATGAAATTACTCACATTCAAGGGGAATTCAACTGCAACCAATTAGTGTAGAGTATAAAGTTCACACATTCAAATTAGCACCAAGAGGACACCGGTCCCCTTTAAATGCTAGATTATAATTACATTCTGTGTGAAAATCTGAAAATAATACCATCAGCTTGTAATAATGAGGTGGCAATTGGTTTGAAAGTAGAATATGATGTGATTTAAATATTATTCAAAAGCTAGTTGAGTTCAGTTATGTCTACATATGTCCATCAAAAAAAGACCTTGCTTAGGACCTACAAAATGGTCAAATGACCAAGAACCATCATAGATTTTATTATATAAGAATTACAAGGACACCGTAAAAATATTGCAACTTATCTTTACTTCTTATAGTTAAAAGTTAAGTTAAAGTTAAAGTGGACTGATATGTAGTAGACACTTTTATCCAAAGTGACACAGACTTGCAGCGGCAGGCCAACTGATGACAAAACCAGACATTCATACCCTACCATGGTGTAAAAATGCTTGTAGCCTAGGCCAAAGTTCCTGGGCTGATGGCTCACTATAAAGGGGGCTTAGAGCCGGCCCTGTTTGACATACACATTCCTTATGTTGTCACTGTATGTACAGTATTTATACTACTATAAGCTTTCATTTGAAAATGAAAGTGAAATATAACTTTGCATGGGTAAAATATAGAGTGAGTTTAACAAATGTCTGTGGCACGCATATCTCGCTGACCGTTTGTCAGACTGATTTCACTTGGCAGGTGTCTTGCTACGGGCATGAGTAAGTGCAGTGCCAAATTTGACTTGAAAAAGAAATGCAAAAGATATTGTTAAATATATCGGTAAAAGAAGCACACATTGGCTTTCGCCGCTAGCCACTCCCCCTCCTACACAGCACTGCACTGTAAGCTACCACTGAGGATAGAAGCAGGGCTTTGGCAGAACTGGATCAGTGTAGGTTACACGGGTAAAAAGTTAAGTGAGTGCAAGATGTGTAAACATGTCTGACCTCAACAATAAAGACCCCCTGTATGCGGTTTTCTTTGTATAAAATGACTCCGCGGATTTTGCAACAACACGCCAACACACACACGTATGCAGTGGCTCTTCAAAATTACGTAAAAAATGATGTGCAATAAACGGACACTTCGAATAGCCCAGGCTACTTTGGACTGTCTTTAGACTTTAAATAAGCAAACGACAATTCCAACTGCAAGGTCCTAAATTGAAACGAGCGATAATGGTCCCGAATTAAAAAACGTCTCAGAATGCCACACATGCAAAGCATAACCAGCGACAAGCAACGAGTGGCAGACAGAGTCACTTATGTCACTTATAGGCACCCAGAGACTATTTTTGAGTCACACCGTTGCAAGGTTGGGTTGCAAATTCCATACGATATGATGCATCATTCCACAAAATGGTTTGTTTTCTCTATCAAGTTATTCAATAGGCTAAGCATATAGCCTTGACTCAAAACAGCTGTTAGGATTATGTCATTTTGATTTGTAAATAATGTCACGTGCAGCTATTCTGCTCACTTCACATTTATTATATTATTATATTATCTGTATTCATTATTGAATGCTTACCTGGAATTATGTTTTTCCCTATTTTCGAAGCAGACCTACCTGCAGGCATGTAATTGGGCTACAGGAATAGCATGTTTGAACGGACACTACACTAGTACAGGGAAATTACAACTAAGAATATAATTATCCAACTTACGTTCCAATTCTTCATTGTATTTACTTGTAATTAATCAGATTTTAGCGTGCAAAATAGCATACATTACATGCTCATAATAATGTGATTAAAATAGAAAAAATGCAATTAAGTTATGAAATGAGACGTTGCCAGAATAGTTTGCAATTACACTATGGAGGCAGCACATACAGTGGGGCACTCACAAGTAGCAAAGAACAGGCATGACAGAGTAGCCTAAGCCTATGTCCATACATCATGCAACAAACATGAAAACAGTGCCATAATCTAATCTTAAATAATTAATATTATTTATGTCTGTGTGGTATGTAGCCGGCTGGGGGATGTTTACATGCAGATGCTAAAGTTTTTCTATTTTCATATGGAAGTAAATTAGCCTTATGTAGCCTAGGCTAGATCCAAAGTTTACTTCAATTCATCGTGTTCCCTTACTCTCTGACGACATATGGTGATCATTTTTGGAATGGTTACAATTTATTTTCCATTATTTTCTACATACTGGTCCTTTAAAGGAGTGGTTTGTAGGATTGTTACCAAACGTTCTATAGGCCAAAATCAAAACATTCTCAAGACTACCTAGACGTGAGCCTCTTCTGGGTTGCCAGATGTAATGAAGACTTAGCTAACGTTAGTTGACCTGCAGCTGCTTTAACGTTTCTCCAGCCATGACCCAGCTACACATTACGGAAACATTGAACAAAAAATACCTCTCTAACCAACGTAACATATTTAGCTAAAGTTAGCAATGCAGATGAAGTTTAGCCTAGGCTACCTGTCGTGGAGAAATATGGCCAGCTTTGCGTCAGACTTCTTCGTTTGACCAAGACGCCGCCATGTCAGGAAGGCTCCTCCGATGTCCACTTAATTGGTTTCTGGTTTTAATTTTGGAAATTTGCCTGCCTCTCGTAGGCTACTTGTTCATGACTACAACTGACAGCTGTTGACAGTTAGCCTTTGCTAATCTGGCAACCCAAATAGGAGAACGTGCCAACCCATTATTAATACGCTATTCTAGAATTAAATCGCTCAAAACATAAACAAAAATTCCAAGAGATTCTGCCCGTAACTCATTTTTTTACAGGTTTATACTGGAATAGTAATGTTGTCAAATTTACTTCAATTCATCCTGTTCCCTTACTCTCTGACGACATATGGTGATCATTTTTGGAATGGTTACAATTTATTTTCCATTATTTTCTACATACTGGTCCTTTAAAGGAGTGGTTTGTAGGATTGTTACCAAACGTTCTATAGGCCAAAATCAAAACATTCTCAAGACTACCTAGACGTGAGCCTCTTCTGGGTTGCCAGATGTAATGAAGACTTAGCTAACGTTAGTTGACCTGCAGCTGCTTTTAACGTTTCTCCAGCCATGACCCAGCTACATTACGGAAACATTGAACAAAAAATACCTCTCTAACCAACGTAACATATTTAGCTAAAGTTAGCAATGCAGATGAAGTTTAGCCTAGGCTACCTGTCGTGGAGAAATATGGCCAGCTTTGCGTCAGACTTCTTCGTTTGACCAAGACGCCGCCATGTCAGGAAGGCTCCTCCGATGTCCACTTAATTGGTTTCTGGTTTTAATTTTGGAAATTTGCCTGCCTCTCGTAGGCTACTTGTTCATGACTACAACTGACAGCTGTTGACAGTTAGCCTTTGCTAATCTGGCAACCCAAATAGGAGAACGTGCCAACCCATTATTAATACGCTATTCTAGAATTAAATCGCTCAAAACATAAACAAAAATTCCAAGAGATTCTGCCCCGTAACTCATTTTTTTTACAGGTTTATACTGGAATAGTAATGTTGTCAAATAAGCCATTACTTCAATTCATCCTGTTTCCTTACTCTCTGACGACATATGGTGATCATTTTTGGAATGGTTACAATTTATTTTCCATTATTTCCTACATACTGGTCCTTTAAGTCTAAAATTCTCTGTTGAATTCAATGAGCCCAGATATTCTTTAGAATATTCATTTTCCAACATTCCCGTCACACCGGTGTGACGGTACACCTTTAAGGGTTAAGAGCATCTTAAGAGCAGTGCACACGCGTAAAAACCTGAAAACAATCAGAGCTACCTACTGTAGTTTGAGTTGCTGCAGCCAATAGCTAGAGTAGCCGGGCAGCTACAGTGATTGATTTTAAAGATGCCCCCAGAGTATAGCACTGTAGCTGCCTGGTTTCTCTAGCTGTTTGCAGGGATCGGCAAAAATACATCAAAATGTATTTTAAAATAAAATATTGAATACACTAATACCCTAACACCATGTATCAATATAAAACATTTTGTTGTATTTGGAAAGTGCTAAAAATACTCTTTAAAGGGAGCATGATATCACTTTGCAAACCTTCCATATCTGTCTATTGAATATATTCCTTCGTCAGTACACTGACTCTGTTGATTAAGTGGACAGTGTTTAAGAGCTTTTCTCTGCCTAAGAGACATGCCATAACCTGCAAACAGTCAACAGATCAACTATGCTGACCTGTCTGTTACATCTCAGCCTAAATACTGTATCAGAGATGCACTCAAAAGGTCACAACTGAACTTGTCAAGTGGTACGAAGTGGAGCCAAGTCTCTGACATCGTCAATGCATGCCCAAATTGAGCAATATTACATTATTACCACATAACCGGTTCCATGTCTCACAATTGAATGATTAAAGTTCTAAAGAAACTGATCGTTAACATTCTCAAGAAACTTGAAGTTGGTATGAGAGGGAGTGTACTGTATGTGTGAGCAAGTTACTCATCTTGCACTGAATCATCTTTCTAAATCTCAATGTTATGATCACAAATCTGGGCAAATTACTAATAAAACAGAGGCTTCATTGTTTTGTACTTTTATGATGTCATCACATCACTAAAAGTAGGCTATTGGTTTTGATACAAAATACAAAGCCATTTTCTTCAACAAAATAAAAAAAGATGTCAAAATACTATTCTGAATTTAAAATATTTAATTTAATACATGTATCAGAAATACTGCCCATCCTTGGTTGTTGGCTGCAGCAACTCGAGCTTGGCAGTATAGCGTTTTGTTTGTGTTTGTGTTTTGTGTTTATGTCAATTTTGATCCAATTTCACCGCTTTGCTATGTTGCCCACCACCCAAAATTGATTTGGCTAGAACCGGCCCTGAAGTCAAATGCCAGAAATTTCCATATGGATGAGTTCACAGGGTTATAAACCCCATATACACCAATATTATGATCAATATTTCACTCATTTCCACTTCTTAATTGGTGATTAGTCAATAGCAGACTACAATTTAGCGTTATAAAGCACTGTAATTACAGTATTCAGAACAGACTTTACATGGTGAAAAACTATATCGATAGCAGACTATACTTTTCACAGGAGTGAACAGAGTACTTTTAAAAATGCACTTTCAACAACTGCTAACATAATTGCTCTGAGACTCACTGACCCTTATTTTACATTTTAAATTCCATTTTCAAGGTGCCTTTCCAAGGTAAAATTAGTGACTAATGAATAATATTATAAATTAAGCCCTTTAATTGACTTTCAGTAATTTTAGATTTTCTAGTCGGACATATACATTTTCTTCCCTTTTTTTAAAGAAGCCAACCATTCTGGCTAATAAAGTTATTAATCTTCCCCCATATAGTAATTATCTCTGTAATTATAATGTAATTGCACATATATCAAGGGCACTTCACGTAAAGCGCAGTCGTTTCCTTTTGATTATCCATGCTCCGGTTTGAGACATTATTCCTCCCTCCTTTCCTTCCCTCCCCTGTCCCTGTCCCTGTCCCTGTCCAGCTGACATCCTCTGTGGCCCCTCCGTATAGCCGCCGCCGACTGCACCAGCTCGTGGTGCCATCCGAAGCCATAAAGACACTAACATGATAATGCTGGTTTAATTACCCTTGGTCAGCCCACTTACAGACCTATCCGCTGCTGCAGTCAATATCCCAGAAGATCCATTCATGCCTCAGCTGATGGTTGACTTGGGAGCTTTTGCCGAGTGCTTTAGCCTAATTGATATCCTTATTTAGCGACACGAGCCAGTGGGAGAGGACTTGAGTTAAATGGAGCAGTTTACAGTAGAGTACTGTAAACCACATCCTATTGTAGCCATGGCTGACTGAAGGCAGGCATGATTTATCCACCTAATTTGTCATTTGTTAAAGCACTGAATGGATTGCCACTAGTGTCATAGTTTTATTTTTTTCTCCCTGGATGATATTTTGATCATGTTTTACAGTGAATTACACTTGATTATGCTTCCATTATTCCCAGGCCATTTGTCCTCTTCCTGACTGGTAAGCATGGTGTTTAGCCTATGGATATCAAGCAGACATTACCTCTAGCTTTTTCGTGAACACCAACAATGCCATCTTCTCTGGGGATATTGGGGGAGCAACTTTAGACTATTTTGGCATGGAGTTAATCATGTCTAGCATGTTTCAGGAAGAAATGAAAAACAAAAGCTAAAATTTGATATTTTTGTAAAAATTGTGCGGCCTCATTAAAAATGGAAATGGTTCAAGGTCAATCAACTTCATCATTCACCTTTAATAATACATAATAGCAGAACAAAAACTATAATAGATAATACAATATTTTTATAGCTTGAAATGTTGAAAGATATCTATATTTACCAAGCCCATTGTGACCTAACAACAATCAGTGATTAAATCAAGAACACAAAGACTACCTGCCACTCAATGGAGAAGAGTAATATGTAAAAGACAGTGGAAATGGAAGCATGATTATGCTGTTAAGTGGGTTTGTAGGTCTTTCTCCCTCCTGCATTTTCCCCAGATATAGTTCCCTTAACAACCCAAAGTAATTAGCATCGACCACATAGCAAAGGTATGGCAGCGTACACACTGGCTGGTCTCATCTTTAATTTGAAGTGATATGAATCCTCCACGGGGGCTTCCGATGGAGTTAACAATGAACATCCTCCTTGGGTCCCCTCTTCCAAGGTCAGCTTGTGTATGAAGCACTGTATTAAATGAACGAGAATGAGAGCGAGAGAGCGCAATCTTAAGTGATAACATAGATCACAGGGCGGTATCATTTCGGCAAAGCGTAACATTTCATAAAGGTAAACTGGCGGTGTCGAGGCCGAGTGTTTTCTCTCGTCTGCTGGTGAAAGTTGTTTGTGAGTGATACCGTAGACGCTCCTCCGGGGCCTAACCATTCGTTTTGGGTTTGAGCACAGAAACAGCCACAAATGGCCTCCAATTTCAGGAGCAGAGCCCATTGCATGCTGTCAGAAAGAAACAGAGCATAAAGTCCAGTCAATAAGGCCATCTGATAAGCTTGATACTAACATTGAACAGCGACTGATGAAAAAGACTCAAGACCCGCCATTGTTTTTCATCTTTAGGAAACATGGGGCTTATTAGTATTATCCTGTTTTTGGCCAGACAGGCATGCGGGTGTCTTAAGCCAGCAAACATCTGTTTTTATTACCGTATCAAAAAATAAATAAATAACAGCCCTGGATGAACACAAATTGCTCATATAAATGAACACCTAGTCCTCACTGTGTATGTCAAAAATTATCCCACATGTACACATACATGTATGTGTCCAGTGACAACGATTTTGTGTTGGAAGGAGAATTTTTGCAAAGAAGAGACAGAAGCTCCATTGGAGATTTACACTATTGATAGAATTACACTATTGCAACAGGCAAGACTGGTATTTGTAATGATGACATCTGAGTACAGGCCCTCATGACAAGACCACAAACTTTTATCATTGGCAGAACTAAATGTCAAACTAAACTAGATTCCTGTGGAATCTGGAATTTCCAGCTAAAATGTATTTTATACAGTATGAAATGTATATACAGTATATATACAGTATGTTTCTATAGACTATCTGAGTCAGCACTTGCTGAGTTGCTTTTGGGTTAACAGGTGCTGTGATGTAATCAGTGAGCACAAATTCCATCTGATAATCAGGTGTAAAACGTCATGCATCTTCACTAGTACTGACTATAACTCAGCTTGTCAGCATGAACTTCAGTCCTGAAGCTCTTTTATGTCCTCTCTCTCTCTCTGTTTCTCACACACACACACACACACACACAGTACACCAAAGTTCAGCTTCACACAGTGATGGAAGCCAATGTGGCTCCCGCTCGCTTAGCATCAGCGCTCGGAGGCAAACGATTAAGACAGGCTGCTCAGTGCTGAACATGCAAATGGCCCGTGCCATCAGCCAGCCAGCGAGTAAGCCAGCCAGCAGCTAGCGCGCTAGTCGAAGCCGACACTTCACCCAGCTGTCAAAGGCCGACCCCTCTACTTTTAATGCTGTTTGTGATAGCACTCGTCAAGTTGCCAGGCCTCTCGTTTAGAGAGGTGGTGAACCACCAAATAGTTAAGTCTCTAAAACAGAGAGATGTTTGTACATGCCCAGGCGTTAAAGCGCAGTGGTGACCTAATGCTAATGAGAAGTAATGGGGGAAAAAATGCGTTGTGAAATGGTTTTGAAGATGCATTTGCCTTCCACAGAGACAAGAGCTTGTGAGGGTTTAAGTCAGGAATTATTATTTAGTCATTTGTTTGATGTTGTTTTGTCTGTCGGATACGATGAATGGCTCAATTTAAGAAACACTTGCACACATACAGTGTAATGATACAGCATGTCAAACTTCTGTAACCATTGTATAGGCCTACATCCTATGTTGGTGACAGTTAAGTGTAGCAAAACCTGGGGGGGATTTGTTTTTTTCCCAGTTGACCTGAAATGAAAAACAGTTCATTTAATTCCAACTGACCCAGGCAATGAAGTTACACCCTAGTATGTTTAGTCATTCCCACACTCTTAACAGAGTAGCGGGGAAATAATCAAAAATACAGGCAGAAAAGTTGTGTGATTCATGGAGAGTGGCCTAATGTATTTTTATTGAAGTCAAAAAGATTTATTCTCTGATGTTGGGTGGACGTAAGGACCAAGTCACTGGGGATGATCACGTCCAATTTATGTATACTTCAACAAACATCCGTCAATATAAATGGCTCAATTCAACAAATAACCATATACAAGCCATTATGTCATATTTTGGCTATCCTCATGGGACACTATCAACTTCAATCTATTTAGAAACAAAGGGGAGGAAAGCCCAAAAGGCACAAAACCGCTGTGTGGTATATGAAATTATCTCACTAGATCAAGATATTGAAACTTATTAGTTTAGAACCAAAAAATATGTTTGTGTAAAATATAAAGGGGTTGTGGACCAATATACTGTAGCCCTGAGCTATTCTGTGTTCCCTGGTGCACTAGCATGGGAATCTGCTTCATACACTTAGACAGATATACATCTTTAGTAAAAAAAAAAGAACGGTTGTCAAAAAATCTTATTTTTTAAAATTATGGTGATTTGATTACTAAATGAAAACTGTTTAGAGGATCAACATGTTAACCACAAATAATATTTAAAAGAAAACCCAGAACAGTTTGTCAGTGTTAAACAGAATAAGACTTGGTTGTCATAAAGGGATCAGATTGTAACTTTAAAAAATGAAAATAAACAAATATATTTATATTTGTACCAAGAATTACCAAATGGAAAAACGTTTCTATTTTGTTTAGAAATGTTTTTTTCACCCTCAAGCCTAATTGGAAACATTCAAGATGAGCTAATCTAAATAACAACGGCAGATTTGCTATGTACTTACAGACTTCATGCTGTTTAGCCATGCTATCCAGGAACACATTGTTTGTGTTAGCAGTAATTCTCTATACTCAAATGCTGTTTTGTTAGATTTCACTGTGTTCAATATTTCTTAACATCAGGCCAACTGGACTGAGAAAGTTAAATGGAAAAAGTCTATAATACTGTAGTTCAGTTATTAGGTTTCTCCTGCAATAATGGTAAACCACTTAAAAACTAATCCACCAAATTCTGGCTCATTGTTGTGTCATTTGCAGATGAATAGCTATATGCCTGACTTCCCACCAATGTTTCAGTGTTATTATTGTAAGGCATCAATTGCTTAATGTTTGTTAATAAATCTAAATTTCACTGTTAATGATTGATTTAATAATTACAATAATGGTAAAACGCCACATTTTGGCTGATTTTAGTAAGCATTTTAAAGATTAATAGCTATGCCTTACTGGCAAGAAATCATTTAAGATAGACGTGGGTAGACTTCAAATACAGTTTATTAATTGGTTTGTGTGGTAACATTACTTTTCACCAATGATGTTGTCAGGTCTGTTTTTCTTGGAATCACTGAAAAAGTTATAGATGGTATTTGATATTTGCACAGACTCTAATTTAAAAAAAAAAAAAAAAAAAAACTATTCAACAATTTATGGCAGCAATTCAACCACAGTCCTGAAATGTATTTATAAATAGAAATGCTATTTGTCCTTGTGTATTCTTTAATAGTGATAAACATTCATTGACGGTATGTGAGTTCACATAGTTGGAAGATCCAGGTTGTAACTTTCATCACAGTCACAGACACAAAGGTAAGATGGCACCTGCGTATACACCATGTGATGTTGTTTTCCTAAATTTGACCAAAGTATGTGTGCCGAGTTTGTTTTTTTAAAACACAAGAGTAACCTCCCCTCCCCTACACACACACACACACACACACACACACACACACACACACACACACACACACACACACACACACACACTGGTGACCCTGTGCTTTGTCTTGGAGTGTGATTGCTGTTCTTACCCTGCCATCTGCTGGTGCCATGTCTCCTGTCAGGCCCATAGTGTTGTGTCCTCTCTTCCAGGCCACTGAGGGAGTTTGGCCCAAGTCTTACATAGCACTGTGTCATCTTTCTGTGGAGAGAGTGTGAGATAGAAAGAAAGAAAGAAAGAAAGAAAGAGAGAGTGGGAGAGAGAGAGAAGGAGGGAGGAGGGAGAGAGGAATAGGGAAGAGCGATTGTTATCGAAAAATAAGCATGGTGTTTGAAAGGGATTTTAATTGAGGCATTCGTTATATTTGAAAAGGTGAATTCCTCGGGGCGCTCACAGGAAACGCGACCTATTTCATATCCTCAGACATTAATAAAGAATGGCATCTTTTGACTTTGGCTTTTAAACCACAACCTTAAATGAGCTAAATATAGAGAGAGAGAGGGAGAGGCAGGCAGGCGGGCGAGCAGGCAGGCAGACGCGGTAATTCCCCCCTCGGATCCCAGGGGATGTGGCTCCGGACGGGACGGGCGGAACAGCCAGGGCCCCCAATTAACAGTGCGGGAGGGCGCAGTCCCCGAAAAAAGAGGGGTGCAGAGTATCCACAAGGCCCCAAAGGGAATCTCTGTCTGTATCTGTGTGTGTGTGTGTGTGTGTGTGTGTGTGTGTGCTTGCGCACACTTTTCTGTAGTCATGCCATTAATAATCCACAAAGGTCTGATCACCCACTAAATAAGACTCATCCGGTCTCTGTTGTGGCGGCTTATGTGCAGTAGGAAGTGGACAATGTTTACGTCTGGTCGCATGAGAACAGGGTCTTGGGGATGGGTTACATTAAGTGGGCTTGGCTTGCTATGTTGTCTCGTGTTTTTTTTTTATTGTCTTGTTTATTTTTTCTTTTGATTTTTTTTTATTACAGAAATTAGTCGTAAATGCAGGAGATGGATATCTGTGGATGTCATTATGCGTGTTTGCAGTCGTGACGCTCTGTTGTCAGTGTGTGTTTCGCTCTATCAGCTGACTCACCGGTTTACCTGACTCGTGTATTGTCATTATGCAAGAACATAGCCTTAAGTGAACTAGCGAGCAATTGAACTCATGCTTGGTTTCAGTACTGTACTATTTTCTTTTTTTAACCCATACTGCTGTGCTGGGGAGGTGCTCTCTTGTGAGGCCTATTCCTCCTCAAGCTAAGATAAATCCCTGGCAATGGCACCTTCATTTCAGAGGTTCAAGTCACTTATGAGATTCCAGCTGCAATGCAGCAAGTGAACAGTGATCTTGGAGGGCCTATAGAATGTTAGTGTGAGGCCCATTTGTTCTATTAAGACTGCAAAACATGGCCTTAAAGTAGGCCTAGATCCTTCCAAAGACTATTTGACGGGAAACAAATGAAATGTTTGAAAATGCAAGATGATGCTTATTTGTAATTTTCACGCTTTTTTTCTGTCCAGTCTTGTTCTTTTTTTCCAAATGACGATAATTCTCCACAAATGTTAGCGGCTGATGCCAGCTACTGCACATGAAAGACTTTGATTGCTTTGTAATTGTCAGGGCACAGACTCGGGCCTCTCTGTTCCCCACACGTGGATTGGCCGAGGAGCACATTTCACAGAGGGGGCAATTAATGTGCCTGACGGTAATCTCCGACAGGATCTCTCATTTTAAAATATGTGATATTACATTCCATGCCGGATACAACATGTTCCCATCTCGCCACTCTGGGATGGAAATTGTCTGACGGCTTTAAGTCGACTGTCACGGCAAGGGGAACTAAAGGTTATGTAAAGCGACGAACGTGGGTATTTCATCTCTGGGTGTCATTTGGGCGTTGCTCTCGTTGAGCTTAAGAAGCCCAGTCAGACGGATATTATAGGTTCCAATTTTTCCTGGCCGTGAATCACTATCGGCTGTGACAGGGTGACAGAAGTGGTCGTCATCAGAGAGCTGATTAAACAAAAGGTTAATAAAACACGAGTGTCATGAACGATGATATCACCTTTTGCCAGAGAGTCAACATTTAACTTTTTAAACAATTCCCATCAGATAAGACGCGGCGTGACTGCATTGCGTCATTTGAAATTACACCCATTGTGTCAATTGCAGTTTGAAGGTTGGAGAGTCATATTAACCTGCCATGCATGGATAGACAGGCCACATTTACACATTATTCAAATTGAAGAGCAATAGGTGCTGATCCTGAGACAGCTCCAAGTCAGAGGGGGTTCTGGGTTAAAGGTTCCCATTTGTCCTACTGGATCTCTCCCTAAGGAATAGAATTATAGAACTAAAGTGAGTCTTTGGGCTGAAAAGGGTTAATGCTTCGAGGCTTTGTTTTGAATACATAAACACTGACTTGTATCACTTTGTATAAATATGGCATTACTCTCAGTGCACATAATAAATATTTAAGAAATGAGAACAGAGCAGACAGTCTTCCCCGGTCGAAGCACACATGCAATATGCGCACACACTCGGAATAAGTGAGTGGCTTCAGGTGTGATCTGTTACTTGGACAGGTTCGCTATACCTCCTCAGAGCCGTACATTTCCCCCAGGCGTTCCGCCATTTTTCAGTGTCACAGATTTAAATCTTTGCAGTGCTAAAGCCTTCCAATTACTGAACATACATCACTTACGGTAGCAGGGCGGTGGTGTTTGCAAGTGCTCCAGATGAAGAGGAACATGGAGCACTCCAATAAAAGCTAATGAATTCTGCCCGTAACTCTTCATCGCAATCATTTTGTTTTCTGATAGTTATCTTTTGTCCTGGTGGGGGGGGCAGTGAACAGTGAAGTTAAGGTTTTTGGGGGCAGTTGTGTGGGCAGCTCACAGCTGGCATCTATTTGGCTGGACAAGTTTTCACACGTTGAATTTCAAACGTTTTCCTTGTTTGTTTTTTTGTCTTGATGGAAACAATTAATTAAAATTTTAGTTGCCTTTGTTTTGATTTGCATGAATGATCGCGTTATCAGGATTTTAACCTTAACCAACAAGCTGGCGGATCTTCATATAAATATTTAGGGGTGTCAAGTCACAAATCATCTTTTTTTTCACTCAGCTCTTACGTACTTAACATGGACAAAAGTAATAATGCAAAGCTAATTCATTTAACTTTCTTTAGCACCTCTTGTTTTAAGGTGTCTATTTAACTATGATCTAGAACACGTCAAGATTTTTTCAGCACCTCAAAGAGTGATGTTCAAGCAGAGTAGAGGTTGTCATCTCTGTTAGTGCCGCTTACTTGTTGAAGTCTTTTAACACTAATGCAGAAAGCATAAATATATTCTAATCTCATCAGGTGTCGATTTACACAGGTGTCACCCCTGACTTGATTTCTGAGACAGAGAGCAGGTTTCTCTTCGCCGCCTATTGAAGTCGGCAACGTTATTATCAGGCAAAATGTATTCATGATACCAGAAGTCCAAGTGCCTTCTGGGCTTTGTAATATAATACCGCCCTCTTTATCAAATTTAACAGTTTATTGGAAACAGCTTGTACACATGATTTAACCATGGTGCGGGAAGGCAGGGCCCAAGGACTCTCTTCTCTCACTCTCTCTCTCTCTCTCTCTCTCTCTCTCTCCCTCCCTCCCTCTCTCCGCTCCCTCTGCCCTGGCCGGCTCCATCAGATCTGCTGTGGGCTGGGGGCTGGATGAGGCCTGCTCCCTGGCATGGCCCCTTTTGTGCACTTTGTTGTTTGTTGCTCTGAAGAGCTCACGATAACAAAAGCGTGACGTGACAAATGGGCCCTGTGCCCCTGAGCCAGATTAAAGTGATATGTTGTTGAATGGTAGCAAGTCCGTCATGCTGCTTCTTCCAAACGCACACCCCTAATTCCGCTCTCTCTCACACACACGTACACACACACACACACACACACA
Organism: Alosa alosa; assembly: GCF_017589495.1. Classification (NCBI taxonomy): domain Eukaryota; kingdom Metazoa; phylum Chordata; class Actinopteri; order Clupeiformes; family Clupeidae; genus Alosa; species Alosa alosa. The sequence continues at coordinate 31,051,150 of NC_063204.1, forward strand.
CACACACATACATTTACTCCATATTGAATAGAGTACATACGTCATTTGGATTATCTCCCAGTGCACTTGATGCACATGATTCCAACAGCAACTGATCAAATGTTATTGTTGATTTATGTCACTTGCGGCCCAGTTGCCACATACGTGCACAGAGACTCTCCTGTTTCAGATGCCATAATTACAGGGAACGTAAAGAAGAGCCTTGCAGTAGTATCTGATAAGCTGCTCTTTTTGGGGCCTGTAAATGGTTTAATCTCTTCCTCTGTGTCAGATCGTTATCTTTATCACCCCTCCTGAATCAGCAGGAGTTTCGAGTTTCACCATCTCTTCACCTCCGACATCATAACCCCCGTCGTCATCTATCTCCCCGTGAGGTTTCTCTTGAACCCGGGGTAACTCCAGTAGCACCCACAACAGCCACCCTTCTCCCCCTACACACACACACACACACACACACACATACAATAAGGAGCCATACCTAGGCCATGGGGATAGGCTATCAGCCCCTGGGTGAACCTGCAGGGAAGCCCCAGGTGTTAGGTTACCCAGAGGAGCAGCGTGGGTGTCTCCCGTATCAAGGCTCAAACACAGCGGCTGGGAAACGCAACACAAGCGGGTGCCTCCCGTGCCCACACCCCATCCTCCCAGGTGCTGCCCTGCGTGTGTGTGTGCTGTTCTTGTGCTCCTCTCATGTGGGATCGGCCGGGGCAGCCGAGGTGGCAGCTGGAACGGTCAGCTAGCCAATCTCTTGTGAATTCCTGGCGAAGCAGAGATGAAAGGTTTTTTTCATATAAAAAAACGGGCTCAAACAGTGCTCTCTCTCTCTCTCTCTTTCTCTCTCTCTCTCTCCCTCATTCTCTCGCTCTCGATCACGACACAAAACGACACGACAGTGTCACCCCCACGCAGCGTTCACGCCAAGTCCGCCGGTGTTTAGCTCACTGGCTCTGGGGGTGTTTTAGGTGCTGTCTGTTCACTGGGATGCTCATGAATGAGGAATGCTTCAATGAAGCCTTACATTAGAAAAAACTAAATACATACTACATATATCACTTTTCCGGTGTTATAGCCTCAAACTACCACCTGGTTCTTTATCAGTCATATAAGCGCTGTATGCATATTATGTGAGAAATCAAATAGGAGTTGTGTGAGTGCAAATCCACTTAGAGTGGCAGTGAAAAAGATCCAATTTTAATAAAACCAGATGTTGATCTGGTTGTAAAACATTAAAATGTGAATTCCTTTAAAAGCAGGAGTGCATGGCCACACTCTGCACCACCACCTGACAGCTTTAATAAAATCATATTATGATAACCATGACACAATAAATGAAATATAGCTATACAATGGTATAAAACTGTAACTGCCTAGCTGTTTGTATGTTAATGCAGATGAGGCTCACTTTGCTTTCCTGTGTTAAGCTACATGGGACAACTTTTTGAGCAATGTTACTGGTCAACCACATAGGCAGTTCCATTCATTCTGATTGGATGATCATGACGATTTGCCTACTGATGATTAAGCATTCAATACAATAGCAATGGAAACATACCCCACAATTATGAGGAACATTACTCATCAGCGCTGCTCCAAACATTGCCCCATGTATCATCATCTTTAGACACCAGGCCCAGAGATGCTGGACGATTCCAGCGAGGCAGTAGTCCAGGCCTGGGCCTTTAAACGCTCCCAGAGGGGTTTTTAAATGGAAACCATGAGGAACCTGTGCAACCCGCGCCCCTAATGATTTAACACAGAGGTCAAAGGCCTTTGCGCCTTGCTATTAATGATCCTCCCCCCTTCTTCATTTTATTTTGAGACAAAAGACATGCACAGAAATGAAGCGCCTGCTATCTGGCTGATGGAGTGTCTCCCAGGGCCAGTGGAAGATTCTGACAGTGGGGACGCTGAGGAACACCAGAGACAAACGAAGGCGGTGATTATGGAGGGTAATTGAGGAAGAGCAGAGAGCGTCTGGCTTCTTCTGGGAGCTGTGGCTGCAGGTCTGAACTCGGAGAGGAGGTCACTTAGTGGTTTGTCAGGGAAAAAGACATGTCAACTCCCCACACCCTCACTCTCACCCCACACACACAAACAAGAAGAGAAAACTAATTTTCAGCTACCCCTGTTTTGAAAATATTTGTGGTGGCTATTAAGGTGCAGGTGGATTTGTGGTGGTTTTTTTTCTGTCTAGTTCCTCTTTGGAATAGTAAACAAAGGCAGTTGGTGGCGAGCGACACTAAAATGTTCCCAGGTGTATTTTTCCAACAAAACAATGGTTCCCCCCACCAAGTTAATTATGGGACACGGGCTGTCAGGGGGGTTGAGGAGATCACTGCCCGAATCTGCATTGCAATACGAAAATCTGGGCGTGCACTGGGGTTGTCCGGCGTGATAAAACGCGGATGGAAGCGCCACCGGGTATATCGTTTATCAGGCAGGTTTAGCATGCACATGTGAAAATGAACGACTCTGTTATCTGCATAGGTGGCGTGAGCTTAGGTTAGTGTACCGCGCCACCATTTATTGTGTATAAGTGGCAAGCTGTCTGGCACAGTACCACATGATTAATCGGGCATCGCCGTCGAACGTAACAGCTGTGGGCAAAAAAAAAGAGTAAAAAAAAAAAAACACAGTTCAAAAACAACAACACCACCCGTGTTCTCAGGTTGAAAGTTGTTGAACATTGTATACATTTGTTGTATACATTTACCCCCAATGTTTTACTTAAGCCATAGATTTTGAGCTTACTTAATGAGTACACTAATCAAACTAATGTTTTAAAAGGTTAAGTTGGCGCAAAAGAATTTTCATTGAAAAATTGCTGAAATACATCTGGAAAGGCATGGCTTCAACAAAAAATTGATTGAATATTAAACAATTTCTCTTTTTGAAAGAACCCTTCAGAGTTAGCTCACCATAATCATAACACATGCCTAATATTAATTTCTGCCCATATGACTCTTGAGTCAAACACACCACACAATAGTGGTCTTTTGCTGCACAGGGTTTTATTAAACATTCTGGATTCGTTGTTAATAATGACAGGGGTAATTATGATAATTCACTCCAGGAGAAAAAAGAAAAAAAACGTTTACACTCATTACGATTCTCAAGTGCATGATATAGCATGTTCGTCCGCACCGCCAATAGCCGTCACCCTTGATGAATGAGCATGTTTGCCTGGCTGCTCCCAATTCGGTATAATGAGCAGCTTTCGTCTGTCACAGGGGGTAAAAAAGGAGCCATGACGACTGTCAATCACCAAGCCTCGCTCTGAGGGAGAGCCGCGTCGAGGTGGGGAGAGGCCAGGCACAGATTACTCCACCAGCCACGGAGGCTCCAGGCACTTTATCCCTGACACACACACACACACACACACACGTCACACACTCACTCTCACACACACACACACACACACACACACACCTACACACACACACACACACACACACACACACACACACACATCACACACTCACTCTCACACACACACACTCACACACACACACACACACACACGTAAGGAGAGAGAAAGAAAAACAAAGCTCATGCACTCTCCCCCCTGTATGAGGAGTGTCATACTGACAATGCTTTATTTATATACTCTTATTGAGTTCACAGTGGGAGACTAACTCCACACTTTTATCAACATCCGCACTGCTGCTCTGCTCTGCACCTTTCATGTTTCAGAACATAAACAGATATTTGTATAAGCACCTATAGGTACTGTATATGATACACTTCTATGCAATATTTGCATAGAATATATGCAATATATATGCAATATTTTACTCACATGGGCCATGCTTGGAATTTATTTTAGCTACACTGAATTGAATTGAATTCAAATAGAAATAAGCATTGTTATATATCATTATATATCATTGTTTCTAAGACAGTTATCTTTGAAAGTCGTTTTTGAGCATGTTCAAAGTTTGACAAAAACATGTCTAATTTCAAAGAGGCAGTGATGGACTGGGAGCTCAGTCCATTAAAGGACATTGTGCTGCCGAGTGCACAGAAATGTGGAGGACAAGAGACACGAGTGGTCATGCGTGTCGTTAATGGTGGGAGGAACTTGGCTGTTTGATGAGCCAGTTAATGCACTGAGGAATACATTAACAGTGATGGCCAGCAGTATAGCAACCCCCTCAAGTCAGGTTTGCTCATTAATCTTTTTTTCATCCTGTCTTTTAATTATTTAACATAAAAGCCACAATGTCACAGATGTATTGGGTCTGTCAAAATAATGAGTCAACTATGAATTTTGTATAACTAAATATGAATCATTCTTTACTTGCACTCTGTTTGAGGTGATGTAGGTGATAAGGCAGCTTCGTAATTGAAGAATAATTACTAGATTCTTTATTCTATTCCATGAGGTCTGTATGACTGAAGGGGTTGTGATGGAGATTCTTTCAGACAATAATGTAATGGGTCACATTACAAAGTACCGGTAGATTTTGTCTTCTCACCTATACTGGATACATTTCAGTTCAATAACCAACATGTTGCCATTCCATTATATCCTCACCAAGACTCATTACAAGAGTGGTGAAATTATCATTTGGTGACATCGCTAAAAATAAGGCTGTTTTGTTGAATAGCCAAAAAACATTTCTACAAGTTCAGACAGCCTTCCAGATCTATGGGCCATTGCAGGTTTCTCTTTGAGCCGTCTGAGAAGGCTCAGGACCATTAAACTTAACTGGTTAAACATTTATGCTGGAATGTTGTCAGTCACATTACTGTGGATTGCCAGTTTGTATTGCTTTGCTATTGCCCCCCCCCCCCCCTCATTAGACTGCTGCTCCTTGTGAAGTTGTGAGAAAAACAAAGAACGGTTTCACAAAGACACGCAGTCATCGAAACTGTCACTTCGGTAACTTAGAAACTACTGGTATGTGGTTTGTTTCTGCTCCCTTTTCTCATCATACACACATACACATAAAACACACACACACACACACACACACACACACACACACACACTTCTTCTCATTATAGTTATTGTTATTATCATTAGGTGCCGTTAAACATGTGATGAGACACATAAATGAGGTTTGATATCCCGTAAAACACTTGTTTGTTTGGTGAACAAAACCCTCCATGGTATCTTGAACTAGCCACAGTCTGGAACCAGAGAAAGGACCTGGTGCATTCCATTCCCTGAGAATGAAGATTAATGATGATGTTTCATATTCCACTCCTTAATCTCCATACAAGCAACATTAAAGTAAGCCACAATTGTTACAGTCCTTATGGTAATTAAAGTCAATTAAAAGAGAGAGGAAATCTTCTTTTGTTGTTAATCTTTTCTTTTTTCTCCCCTCCTCGTAGCAACAGAAGTTTGATACTATGAAAGAAAAGAAAGAGCAAGGTCAAGCATTCAAACTGAAGACATTTTTGGCAAGAAGTCTTGTCAGGAGTTAGAACTTTATAAGTCATTGCAACGTAAATTAATTATTGAACTTGGCAAGAGATCAATTGTTCCACTTAAGTGATCCAATTTCAAACTGGCACCATATTGAGATACCTATGAAAATATTCATCATTACCACAACAGGATGATAATTCCCACATGTAATTAGTCCTCGTATTAATTTATTCGCAAAAGAACACTTTCTTAACTTCCTTAATTATATACTCACACTTAATTATATTTAGTTTGTTTTAGAGTCACAGATGGAAAACATATTTATTTTGGGAGCCCCCAAAACTCCACCTGGAAAAGAAACTGCCTCCACTGAGATGCAGAGCCGTCTGGTAGGAATTTACTGGATTAGTTCGGTCACAAAATGTGAGATGAACCGCATTGTCAATCAGCCTTAGGGCAGAGAGAGAGAGAGGAAGACCTGTCAATCAAAGCAGGTCTTCAATCGTCCCATTCAGAATCCCTCTGGAATTCGTCTCTTCTTAGTGACATCTCTGACATTCTAGAACAGAGGCCACGAGGCCTGGGAAAACAGAGACACAGGTTCCGATTCCCCCTCTTCATTCCACACATTCGCTTTCATCCAGAGCAAATGTTTCAAAACACAACAGTTAATAAGATAAATGGACTAATCTGATGTAATTTCCTTTGTGTATTTGCGAGAATGTCTTTACAAAATGAGCAAAAATAATCAATCCGCCTTTAACATGCAATTATTTAAAGAAATTGCTGTTTACTAGATTGTATTAACAGCGTAATTTACTGATAGTAATGATCATGGTGTTGCTATTATTACTTAATGTAAACTTTCACTGTCAGTGTAATAACAGTGAAAAAGTCTCCAGAGTCGAGACACTGTAATTGTTGTTATAGCAAAGATGAACATTTGCGCAAGTTTTATTTTGTCTGGGTGCAGAGTGATTTAAGGTTTTATTAAGCTCTTGTTCTGGCAGATTTCATATAAGGCTCTACTAAGTTCAGGAAGAAAAAAAAGAACCCCTGAGGATCAGTAATAAAAAGGTGTGTAGCTTCATAAAAGACATTCAAGGAATGAATAAACTGAATATAATGAGGTTCCCTGCGAACACATCAAAATTATAAATATGCTAGTTGTAAATTTACTCTAATTGAGAGGCAAGAGAAAGAATAACAGACATGCAGTTGCATTTTTTCCTCCCTTTCTTTCCCTCTGCCCCTCCACCCCTTTATTTTTTTTGGTATTCCAGTCCACAGCAGTTTGGAATAAGGTATACGAAGCCATTGGTCTTGTGGATGTATCCTTGACACCTTCTGCCCCGGAGTGGAGTCTATTTACCTCCGATCAGATCAGCATCTTTATAGTTTATCAGCCTTGGGGTTCAATTTTGGCTTGGATGGTTTTACAAATGAACGCAATCACGGGTGAGCCTGCACATCCTGATTGCATGGAGGAAACAGTGGCTGTGGAAGTTTACTGGATTATCGTGCCACTTGAGAATGGAGCACACAAACACAGGGAGGTGAGAGAAAGAGAGAGAGAGAAAGAGGGAGAGAGAGGGAGATAGATGGAAAGAGAGAGTGAGAGAGGGAGGGAGGGAGAGAGAGGCACAGCAGTGCTGGGTTCTCGCTATTGGCATTCAGGCCTTGTACTTTGTCTTATTTCACTAAAATAATATAATTGTCCCTCATCTTATTGCTTGTAAAGCCATCTCCTTTCTGCAGGCGATGTAGGTGATCAATGTACTATCTAACAGAATCAATTCTTGCAGGAATAGCGTTTGTTTTGAAAATGATCCTATAGGTAGGACAAGGGGGATGATTCTGGCGCTGCTATTAGTTTAGCGAGTTGGGAACCCATGTTCCCCACAAACTCACTTCCATTTCTCATGTTGTGTCTGTGTGTGTGTGTGTGTGTGTGTGTGTGTGTGTGTGTGTGTGTGTGTGTGTGTGTGTGTGTGTGTGTGTGTGTGTGTGTGTTTGTGTGTGTGTGCGTGTGTGTGCGTGTGTGTGCGTGTTTGTGTCCATCCATCCTTTGAAGCACTTTTTGTTTACTTTACACAGTATTCTGATAATCAACACATGGAAATAGTTGTTTGCTAATTAGAGGATGTTTATTTTATTGTAAGCTAAAATGTGTAACGGGTAACACAACAAGCTTGTCCAACTCTTCAGTTACAAAAGGAACAGTAAAATAAACTATACATCAGTTTTAGAGCTATAGAAAGATGTTTTTATTTTTTTATAATTTACAAAAGACAACAAAAAAGTGGAAACATGTAGCATATTTCTAAACCACAACAAGTTGAAACACAGTGAAGACATCATATTCCAGTGAATTTGTCATCCTAAATGCTGTAAGTCAAATTCCGTATAACATCAATTAATGCAGAACTATTAATTACATAATTATCTGTTGATGACATATCCCATCTAGGCGCAGAGGTTAAATTGAGAGCTGGCTCGAGGTATAGACGTGCAAGTGAAGCATAAGTGGCAGATCAGGTTGTTTGAGGGCTTATTTACTCTTCCCTTAATTGCATGTCAAGTTTGATTTCATAACAGGTCCAAAAGCTCAAAGAGTGAACCTGGAATATCGCACTGTGCAGAGAAAAATGTAAAAGGAAAGGGGAAAAATGAATTAATCAATGTCACATAGCCAGTCCCAATCAGTAAATCCCTATGTGCCTGGCTACAATTCCACATCATTTAAACAATCATATCAAAAGTGAATTAGGGATACCTCTGGGGTGAGACCCTGGGACTAATAAGAGCCAAATAACTATTACAGACCAGGTCTTGGGAAAAGCCCTTTGAAGAGATTAGTCGAGGATTTGGTGAGGGAAATCAGACCAGCAGGATTGGATTTGGCAGGTCAGATCTTCCCTCTATTGCTCCTGAGATTCCTGCACTGTGTCATTTTTACCATGTATTTAAAACCAAGCAAACTTTTATGACCACATGTAAGGCATCCCAGAGCCATTGGCTCGGAGGCAGCCGAATACACAACATCCATAAGTTTGATTTTTTTTTGTTTGTGTGTTTGTTTCTTTAGTTGAATTTTTGTCTGTTGATTAAGATGTGGCTTACGACAAGACAAATACAGTATGGTGGATTAGTTCCTTCACTGGCAGACAGACGGCAAAAAAGAAAAGGGAAATATTATTTCAATCAGGATTATGGCTAACTCTAGGAACATTGTTCTCAAATATGGTTACTTAATATCTGGGCAGTCCCAGAATGATCGAACCAATTTGATTTGTGAGGGAAATTAGAAAGGAAGTTGGTTTCATGCTGCCCTCATTTATTCCTTTTGAACCAAAATAAATTCAAATTTTATTCAAGTCTAGATAATCATCAGGATGATAATTTTTTTCCTGTTTTGTCCAAAGGTTTATTGAATTAAAACTAAACGGTTCCACAAAAAATCACAATCACAACTAATACGGTACATCCATAACATGTTCCCTTTCTCTTGTACTTTCACCAAACCAAATTATCCAACTATAAGTCCCCATGGACAGCCATCTGGATGCAGATAAAGCCTGTTTGTCACTCATACGTATAAATGCCTCTCTCTGACATCCGTCCAGTCAGTGGTATCTCTCAGCCTTCCCCCCGTTTCAGACCCTCGACTTCGCAGGCGCTTCACCAATGCAATCCCAAGACTGACCACTCACTATTTGGGCTGAACAGGATGTGGAACTGTAACTCAGAGTTCAGTTGTAATTGGTTACGGTCACGCTACCCAAACAGGAAGGACTCTGCAACTGATTAGAATTCTTCCTCCTGCAATAATAGTGCCCCCCACACACACACACCCCACCCCCGAAATTAATTACGTTCAGGGGTCTATTCCCACTATTGGTTTTCCTGTTTTGAGGGCCGCTTTTACCGAGGACACGTCCCCAGACAACAAAGCCGAGTTTTCAATTACGGGGGAGTCGTACTGGGCCGCTGAGCGCAACAGACACACATCCATCACGGCCCCAGACGGAGAAGGAGACGCGGCGCTCAGTCAATGCCACACGACCCGGAGTAATCCGCCTGACTCTCTCTCTCTCTCTCTCTGCCCCTCTGTCTGTCTATCTCTCTGTTTGCCTCTCTTTCATTCTGGACAGTTATTTCAGTTAGTAAGGTTTTACTGGTTTCTTTCTCTCTGTGTCTGTGTGTGTGTGTGTGTGTGTGTGTGTGTGTGTGTGTGTGTGTGTGTGTGTGTGTGTGTGTGTGTGTGTCTGTATGCATCTTAGTGTGTGTGTGTTTACATTCTGTATGCATGAGCAAATCCACCTGTGTGTGTGTGTTGTGTGTTTATGAGCATCTACAAGTGAAAAACAAAAGAATAAGATGAAAGACGCCCACTTCAGTGTGTCTGAGATTTTAGAACATCTCGTATTTGTTATTCAATTGACACTTACAGTATTGGTTGCATTTGCAATTGATTCAAAGCTCAAAGAGTCCTCATTGTTCAGACTGTAGTGTACATTGTAACAGCATCAGCAGGAGTGCTGCTTGTACAAAAATAGATCAATGCATAATTTTTGGTGTCCTATATTTACATTTATACGGCTGCTTACATTACACCTACTTCTCCACTTAACAAACTAATCCTATTGATATGGAAATGAGCCGAAGATTCATAAACGACGCAGAGAGTGTGGAAATTCCAGATTTTTAAAAATATTTCCTAAAATTCGGTCTGTTCTTGATACTGGTTATAGGATTACACAGCCCACCGTACTTACACAATGAAGAGCTCTATTCTAGTGAACAAAAGATTCTACAGGCTGGACACATTCTCCACAGTCAAAAGGTTAATCAAAAACAAATTTGGCAAATATTCTGAAAATGTGAAGCTTTGAATGACTATAACAAAACACCCTGAAGAGAAGTAAGCACACTTTGACCATATGGAGCTTACCAGTCTTATGTTTGTAGATGCATTAAGAAATAACATTGATCTCACCATTGTTTTCCTATAAGACTTATTACAGTTATATCGGGTGATAAAAAACTCTTTTTCAAAAATCAATGAAATTTATTTTTAAATTAGAGTATAAGTGAGGGCAGACAAAGAGCAGCAAATAAATTATAGTCTATCAAGTATTCCAATTGTCTAAAGGTATATTATCTTTTTTTCCACAAAGAAACACAGTCACATTTATATGAATATGTGCGAATAAGAAAAGACAGTATACATAAATCTCTGTGTTTAATTTTGCATACCTAAATATGCGCTTAATATCCCAGAATTCCCTTATTCTGCCTCTGATATGGCTCTTCAAACTGCAGCAGCTCAGAATGAAAGTACAAAAAAAACCTAGCAGACATGTTTCAGAACGACCATATGCCACTTGCCACAACTTGCTGGTTGATGGTCACATTACGTTTTAAGGGTGTCTAAGGTGATTTAGTGCTTGGATCTTAAATATTAAAATGCTCGTGATAAAAAAAATGCAGTTACACTGAACACTAAATCCACTGGAGACAGTAAGAGGCAATTATGTGTGACAATCCCTGAAAAAAAGGAATATAGTCCAATATTTTTCTTTTCACATTTCATTACACTTTTATACACACATGCATACTTACCTACAGTACATACAGACAGCATATTGACATGCCTACACATACCTGCACGCACACATGCACTGTGTATAGCCTACATAAATATATACATACATACATTCATACCTACATACATACATACATCCGTGCATACAAAAAACAAACAACAAAAGTCTCTGAGGCATTTTGTATGTGTTCAACTTATAAAATATTTGGTGGCTGTGTACATACATGACCCCACATCCTAATAGCAAGCATACATTTTATCCTTTGCAACTAAAGATGTTACTTCTACTTCTTAAGTATGTCACTTCTACTTCTTAAGTAAAGCAAAGTCAGTGAGGTACTCGTGTCATGTATATAGCAAAAACACATGAAAACAGAATCCGAAGGCTTCCTGTTCTTTGCAATGCAAACTCTTATCATCTGAAAAAATCGCTTGTTTTTATCTGAAACAACATTTTAAACCATCACTTACCCATGCCTTACTTTACCGAAACAGCCGTGCCTGCATGTGTTGTCTCTCATCGAAGTCGAAAATTGGGGAATGGCCTGGAAATTGGAAACATCTAGAATGCGGTCCAGGAGAGAAAGGAAATCAAAGTTAAATGAGATCATGCATGCCAAGAAATGTTTCACCATGGGGCACAGAGGAAGCTGAAGATAAGGAAAAGAAGAGGAGAGACCGCTTAAATGTTGTGCTACTCAGATCTGTTAAGGGAATGTTGTTTATGGCATATGTACGTGTGTGTGTGTGTGTGTGTGTGTGTGTGTGAGTGTGTGTGTGTGTGTGTGTGTGTGTGTGTGTGTGTGTGTGTGTGTATGCGTGCGTGCGTGCGTGCGTGCGTGCGTGTGTGTGTGTGTGTGTGTGTCATTGTGCTTGTTGATGTGTCATCCCCATGCACATGTTCATTTGCAAAGGTGCATGTTGTGCAACAACTAATGCAAGCCACATGTGGGTATAGCGATAGCTAGTTCATGTTCTTAATGCTTGTGTGGATTCTCATCCTGTTCACCACTTACCCTACTAAACAGTCATACATTTCCCCCTTGCCACACTGTGATAAGCCGTTATATACAGCCAGGTGCTTAGAAGTCTTAAAGTGCACTAATGTTGGGTCAAAAGTTGCTTAACAATTACCGCTTTGTGTTTGGGAATGCAGAGATCATTTCAGACACTCAACTGCATATTCACCTCCCGGTGTGTTTGAAGTGGTGTACCACAAACAATTAATCACAGGATGTGCCCTGGCATTCAGTTCCAGTGACGTGCAACAGCAGAGCTCAAAGTGTCTCTTCAAAGGACCACAAAGGCTTCCAAAAGAAATGATCCACCCCTGTTAATGAAGGATAGATTCTTTTGAAATTAAGAATGATATTTATTTGGCTTAATTTGAAAGTGTTTTGCTGGCACTTTTTTGAGTGAAGCGTTGCAATTATTAAACTGTACAGGTACACTTGTGGGACATTTGGCTGACATTGAGAAACTGCAGTACTAAACATTTCTGTGGAAATAAAAAAAACGTTCTGGCTCCTCTCTCAGCATTGTAAAGCAAGAAAAAATTGGACAGCTTTGAACGGAAGGTGTCTGGCTTATGTTTATTCAGTTTAACCTTGCATTTACCCTTTAAGGTATTCCTTCACAGACACGGCTGTACTTTACATCTATATATGAAAGTCAGTGCAAGAAGGTGATCAAGAGGAAGCATGACATACCAAAGGATCCAGTACATAGGTGAAGTGAGCCTACATGTGAAGAGATCAGACTGCCAGGCACATGTCAAGGCGGAGGCATTCACCCTCAGGACCCTGGAGAAAAGACAGACAGCCGTGCAGATTTCTCTCAGACACACACACACACACACACACACACACACACACACACACACACACACACACTCACACGCACACACACACGCGCGCGCGAACACACACACATACAGAGGCCCCTGCTCTCATGTCACCTATGTACTTTAACACTTCAGATTTGAAACTTTGACTTTAAAAAGGCTTTTGTTTTGGGCTCTGCTGCCATACACATGTTTAGCACTCTGTTAGGGTACCTCTGGCAGAATATTGTTCATAATCAATCAACATTATCTGTAAACAGTGGTTAAAATCAACAGATAAATATTAAAGGGACACCAGGCAACATTTTCGTGTTAATTACTCATCTTCGTAAGTCGGTATATGGTTAAATGACTCATTACAGGGCTAATGAAGACTCTCTCGCCCGCCCCTACTGCCTGTAGGAAGAATATCCCGCTTGCAAGTTCAGTGTATCGTACCCGCTGACCGAAGCAGGATCAGTTTACATCCTACATCCACAGCACAGAGGCAGGCTAACGAAACGCTAGCGATTGTTGCAAACGTGTGTTATGGTAGACCCGGTGAAGAAGCAGCGAAAACCCTTGACGGAAGATGCAAAGAAAAGGAACAGAGCTTCAGACCAAGCGAGGGGGAGTTTCGTAGAGAAAAAGCATCAGGCTTGCCTGGTGTCCCTTTAAACATTAGGGGATATTTTTCTGTGATTAAGTGTGTGAAGATGCATATACTGGTGCAGATAACAAAGTGAAACCAATCATTTAATAATAAGATATTAAGTCATCCTTAGCTGCTATTTTCCTCCGTTTCCCTATAGGTAAGCCACTGAGCCGGGAGGTAGATCCTCTTCAAGTATAAACTAGTTCAAAGACATTTTTTGTGTCTTTTTTAGCCTCATCATTACTCTACTGTGCTGGAATCAATTCAACAGCAATAACTTTTACTGGACTTTTACAGTACTGACGCTTGTTGAAACTCTAGTGCCCTAAGGCCTGTTGGGTCTATTACATTTGTGCATATACTGTGTGAAAAAGAACATTGGTGAAAACTAAGTTTACTGTTGCAGTTCCAGTTATGAAATCAATGGATCATACAGATTGTATGTTGGTACATTATGTATGTTGGTACATTACCTGGTTATATTAATTACATTTATTCATTGAGGTCTCCTTAATTTCCTGAAATATGTTTTTTTTGTTATCTTTGTAAAAATCCTACTATCAAACTGATCTTGTGGCCTATCTTGTGTCTATCTATCTTGTCAAATGTGTCTTGAGTGAACATTTCAAGTTGTGCAGTTTTAAAAGATGTGTGAAGTGTTCTTGGTGAAATAATAACAAGTTATTTTTCAATTTCCTTCTATGTCTTTTGTTTATGTTTCCAGTCCATTTGAGGCAAACGATGAAAAACGACTTTTGTCACGATGACTAAAACATTTTATTCCTGCTCATGTGTAGTGCTGACAGTCGACTTCCTGAGTGAAGTCATTTCCTCAAAGAGTCATTGAAAGAGAGATTTTGTAACCTCTGCTGAAAACCAGCTGAATAGAACATGCAGCAACAGTGCACATAGTTGACAGAGAGGCATTTCACAGCTCCTACTACTATTCCAAAGTCTAAAATAAAAACTGAGGTATGATGTGATTCTCCATGACACATTGTTACTATGGTGAAGAGAAATATTCAGACACTCAAAACAAAAAATTGGTCATGGATGCAACTTGCACCAAAAATGTATTTCTGGTCACAGTGAGCATCTATTAGAAGTTATATGGACTTCATTAGCACAATGTGATGCTTTTGAAAAGCCGTTAGTGTTGCCAAGTTCTTATGCTACTGTAAAAAAGCACAAGTGCCCCTTATCCTGAAATTCCAACATCCTGCAGCGGAAGGCTTTTAAAATACTGTCTGTAAGGAATGCAACATTTATGAAGCCCACTGCCTCACCACGCAGCACACACCAACCCACCCACCACTACCATCACATCCTTGCTTGATTTATGTGAAATAATAATACACTATTTAATGCTTAAACATGGCTTGGAGCAATCTTCGGCTATCAAGATGTACAATGGAGAAACGGCTGGGGAAGACAAATCGCCTGGTCGAGTGGTGATGCTTGTTTAAAGGTGTTCGGCAGATATTAAACTATATGTAATTGTACACTAACTCCGTGCTGTGGGCACCGCAGGCTCAGGCAAGGAATGATGGGAAACAAGGGCCTTGCCGATGCACATGAAGAAGAAGGGTAATCAATTTGGCTCAAACATCAAGGAGGAGGGAGAGAGAGAGACAGAGAGACAGAGGCCCTGTCAAAGCCCTCCCAAACACACACACACACTTAGAGTTTCTCTACTTCTCTCACACCAATACACACATACACAAACACACACACACACACACACAAACTTCTCATTCCTTCTCTAAAAGGGGCTGCTTGCCGTGCGTCTCAACAATGACCAGGGGGGAAACCATCCATAGGGTTTTTACAAGAATGCAAACTCCCTCCAACTAAATCCCCAGTTCCCTCGCTACTTGTTAGTTTTCAGCCGTTTTCCCACTACAGTGGTGGAAAGCGATGTATGACCTTGTTATACCAGTATATAAGGTACACAGATATAACAGCATACAGTACGTTTAACATTATAATGAGCTTTAACATCCTTTTCCATCTTTAATCAAGCCTTTTGATGTATTTTTTTACTCTCTCAGATGCAGACACGAGCATTTTTACACTAATGGATTAAAACCACAACATCATCGCAGTGAGGATCTCAGATGTACAGTATGTTTATCTGAAGACTTGTAGAGCGAGATGCTAACTAGCTCAAGGTCATGGGGTCAGTTCTCATGCATGAATCCTATTGGTCATATATATACAGTGTATGTGATTCCCTTGGCCAAGAAGGAGGGTAGAAAATTCAGGGAAACACAAAGGTGAACATGTCAATACTGCATTTACCATGAATTATATGTCCGAAAGGTGCCGATTAACACAGAAACAGAGCCAGGCGTTAAGCTAGATTTATGGTTTCCTGGGTGCCGTCTTTAATTAAAACTCATCCCGTGTTGTAATATAAAAAAGGGGATTCAAATAATGTGTGTTCACGAGTGCTTCACCAGATTCCTGGCCCAGGTAAACAAACATAGCAATTACCCAGCCAAGTGTAGCAATGGCGTTGTGGGGAGTATAGTGAGCTGTGGGTGGCTCACCCTCTTTCACAGGAACGGTGCACTGGGCGTTCCTCTACCACTCCTTCCACTCACCTCCCCCCTCTCTCTCTCTCTCTCTCTCTTTCTTGCTCTCTGACTCTTTCTCTCTCACTTCTCCTACTCTTTCCTCACCTGTCCGTGCCAAGAAAAACACCTCCTCTAAATCTGGTGATTCACATGCAATTATAGCACGGGTGAGCCACAGGTGTTGAATTCTTTTGGCGAGCTATAAAACATTATATGCATGATTTGTGCAGTCAGCGAGCTTTGTAATTTCATTTCGCCCCTTTCATGTCTTCCTCTTCTACACCACACCATCCATTTCACACATCGTTTTTTTTTCTTATACTGTGATAAGAGACACCCAAAGAGGCTTGCAGAGATGCAGCCCCACCCCAGCTTCATACCCACATACACACACACACACACACCACCCCACTCCAGCCTCATACCCACATACACACACACACACACCCCTTCCCACCCCCATACCCACATACACACACACCCCATCCCATACCCACATACACTAACACACACACACACACCCATCTCAGCCCAATACTCGGCCTGTAGTACCCCGGTCCCTGCCATGGCCTCTAAAGTGTCTCCCTGCCAGTCACGTGGGACTTTTCAAAAGATGTCAGACGTCAGATACGCACACGAGCGCTGCCTGTTGCCACGGACACACGGAGATGTCCTTGGGGTAAACTAAATAAACTTTCCCCTCCACTTAGCCCCGCTCCTAAATGTGCCATTGTGAGCGATAATCCTGGCAACGCGCTGCTGTTCATCACTAGAGTGTGTCTGGTGTGTGTGTGTGGGATGGGGGGTGCATGTGTGTGTCAGTGTGTGGCAATGTCTGAGCATGTGTTTTGCTGACACACGAATGACACACAAAGTAACACATTTTCAATGCAGCCATTGCATAAGCTAGCCAAACTATTTCATAATTTGTTAATTCATCAACCATCAAAGTGATGTGAAGGACTTTATAATTCCCTTCTATAAGAATTCTAGGTAACCAATGAACTTTACTTTACTTCATACATGTTCCACTCATACCATATCATACAAAGGGATAATGGATGTCTCTGCTGTGATTTGCATTTTGCACCTACTACACTCAAAATAATTACAAACTCGAGAGAATCGAGAGCTATAAAATACATAATGTGTTTAAAGGTCACATGAACAAGCAAATGTATTACTGCTCATAGCAAAACTCTTAATTAACTAACACAACATAATTTGCTTTCCTATCCTTGCACAGATGCATACTTCATTTTAAATAAAAGGACAATCAAACATGTTAGTCATTCCTTGAAGACATATTTGCACACTCTTCCCTCCCGCGTATTTGTGTTCCCATGGTTGAGTATGTTATGGAAGACTGACATTTGACTTAAGGAGAAAAAAAAAACAGATTTGCTCTATCACAAATTGGGTCTTTAATTACATTTCTCCTCCACTGTCCTTGGTGAGTTTGCAAAGAGGTATGCTTCCCCCTCCTGGCAGCCAACATTAAAGTCTGTTCCAGTCTTGGGCTTTCACGTCACCTTGTTTTGAGTACACCATGCCACATGTTCTCTATACACTATCTGACTTGGTTACTTTGGATGTACTAGTTATTACAGTAACTGAAAATACAGATCTAGGGTTGCACAGATAGATGATACTTACAAAAGTGTACTTTTTTATTCCCATATGAGATCAAATTGGCATGGTGTGCCAATCCTTTACAAATGACTTGGCTGAGATATATTTGTGTCATCTTGAGATATTGTGTATCTGAGAAAACTTTGTGACATCTTCAATCCAAAACAAAGGCACGGAGTTGCTGAGTTTCTCTGCAGAGCTACATGTCTGCGCTTTGATCAGAAAGACATGAAATATAAATAAGGTCAACTCTGACCATCTCAGTGCATGGAGTGTCAACATGGCCAAGCTTTCTGTGATGAGAGTGAGAGAAAGAGAGAGGGAAAGAGAGAGAGCAAGAGAGAGAGAGAAAGAGGAGAAAAAGTGAGAGCAGCTAGCCCAACAGATCAAAGAAAATAACATGAGAGAGGATATGAGTGCTTTGAGAAGTAATATAGCCGAGATACCATCTGTTTTCCGTATCATGCAGCAGGCTTCAGACAAGGACAGGAAAAGACAGAGCAGACAGGCCACTTTAGCCGCGGATAAGGGCGAGCACAAATAGGTTATTAAGGAACCTTCAATTTAATATAAGATTGGTGGACATTAAAGCGTTTCTTTGAAAAAGGGTCCCTTCCCCCATTGTTGGGAGAGATAAGCATTATATGACAAATAAATTTGGAGGATTATTTTATAAGATGGGCGCCTGTGTCATTTTCCTTTGGTATTTTCCATTTTGAAGGTGGCACTTTGAAATTGAGAGTGGGCGATGATGTATGGGTTGATTTCCTTCCTTATAATTTGAGAAAAGTGGGTTAGTGTGAGGATACAGAGGGGTCATCGGAAGAGGATTAGGAAATGGACACATTGACCATCCGCCATGGAGAAAGCCTCTGCTCTCAAACATACACCAGGGCATCTTTCTCTCGCAGCTTCGTTCAGACACCATAAAATAGGACAGCACTAGTAAACAGCTGAAACATGGAAGAAAAACGTCTACATTTCTTTTTCTTTCAATTCTCAAACATATAGTGCAGAAGATTAACAGCTATTCACATATTTGAACACTTTAATTGATTATTTAATGTGCATTTTAACCATTGTCTTTTCTGTAAGGTATAGCCATAATGCAAAGTAAAGTATTTGTCTTATTCCTTGACAATGCAACATGCAACCCCTTCAGAACAAGTCATCCTCTGTCAGCCTGACAGACATTAACCGGTCTTGCATCCTAATGCAGAACATGCAGAGGTCACTCAGCTGGTGTACTCTTCCAGAAGATTTAAAGTTCCCTCTGATCTGCAATGCAACAGGCCATATTGAATCCAGATCTGACTGGTGCGGGTCATTCTATTACCCTTCCACGCCTTCTATGCTTTATTTATGATAGGTCCTGTAGTCTGGTATGAGGCCATTACAAGAACGCGTAGCTCTCTGAATAATCAATAAATAGGTATTTTATCATTTGGTGAGCGAACTTGAGGGAAAAGGGTGGAGAATTCATTACCCAAATCCATCAGCAGTAAGAAACAGTCACACTTATAAACTCAGATGGAGAGAAAAGTGCTTCTTCCACGAAGACAACCGAATGCTGTTTAACAGGCTGTAAATATGGCATTCAAGTCTCATTGGGACTATCTTATGGAGCACGGCGCAACACAGCAAAGGGTTGTAAATTCACAGTGGCCAATTAAGGCTCTGGTCTCGGGACCTAGAGAGACTCTTTATCTCCTAACCTGTAAATGGCATGGCTGAGACCTGACCACACTGACCGACGAGGAAGACAGAGAGCCCTCATTCACAATGAGTTATTAAGCATTTTTTTGAATAGATGGAAAAATTGTAGCCTGGCTATTTAGTGTCATAAAGCGTGGTGGGGCCCAGGCAGGCTGGAGGCCTCCTAGGGACAGAAGGCAATACCATTACAATCAAATCTGAGATGGAAGAGGGATGGGGCTGTCCACTCTGAATTTTTATATTGTCAAAGAGCTGGGAGGAAATAATGCCATCCTGGAGTGAATTAACCTCTGGTGTGGGGAGAGACGCTCGATGTCATCTACTGGCACTGGGCTCGGGATTGGACAGGAAGATGGAGGAAGGGGGTTGGAAAGAAGGAGAGGGAGAGAGAGAGAGAGAGAGAGAGAGAGAGAGAGAGAGAGAGAGAGAGAGAGAGAGAGAGAGGGGGTGAAGGAGAGGAGGGGGAAGGGACGGAGGCTTGAGGTCTGTCCATATTTAAGCACAGGCCAGGAGCTCTGTTACAGGAGAGCACCGGTTCCAGTTTTGCAAGTGTGTATTTCCATCAGTCATGATGTGGTTGAATTGATAAACCACTACACAAAATAATATTTTGACATTTTTGAGGGCTTTGACATATTATGAATAAATTATGAAACACATATTATGTATAAATTATGAAACACACACAGCCAAGTAACCTACTAGGCCTAATCTACGTAAGCAATGTAGGCTAAGAGTAGGCCGGATGCTCAGATGCTTGATGTTTGATCTTGGAAAACAGGATATGCCAGTTCCCAGAGTAGACAAAACTAGTTCATCTCCACAGAGAAGAAGCCTAAAAACAATGGATTCATCGGAGGAAACCAAAATTATTCAGGTGCAGTTGCCTAGATCACAGACCATGACCATTTTTAAACAATTGCAATAATGATCATTGATGTTGCATATTTTCTAAATTATCTAGATTAGCATACACCTTTCAGATGTGTTTAGGTAGTGTTTTCAACATGAGCTAAGCTAATGCCAAATTGTGTAGCTTACAGTAATATGATATAGTCTGTGACCCAGTTTTCTCATTTAACTGGGCAATATTTGTATTCAGAATTCCATCTGTAACATTTCTGATGGTACCATAGTGTTGTCAATACCTGTAGAATCATATGTACACGTCGAGGGCTGCCAACCGCTTAAACAACCAATTGGAGAGCTCTATGTTACCAGGTTAAAGTTCAATCAGAGAGGAAGTTGTTGGCTGCTGCCGGGGGAACAACACTAGCAGCTATGGAGTAACGAGCAGGAGTACTTTTTCATATTAGCAAATGATGTCAGCCCATAACTAGGTAATTGCATGTCTAAATAAGTTGGACGATAAACGTGCACACGTAAAGATGATCAGTACGTGTATCAGACAATAAAAAAGACTTGCCTGTTCCATGAGTACCCCGGAAGTGTTGCATACAGAACTAGCTCGCTAATTATTAGCTTGGTCAGTTAGCTAGCTACATGTTGTTTTAGTCGCCTGTGAAACATTTCCATCACGTTTTTGTCGCAAGTATTGCAGAAACGCAGTGCTGATAATATGGTCCGTATCGATCATGTGCAATCCGTAGCCTCTCACCGAAGATAGCAACTGTCATATGGCAAGGAGGCTGTTCTACAGTTCGCTTATCTGCATGATGATGAGACAACGGACAGTGTCCGTCTTTTATGTCCGGTACCAAAGGCAGGTTTAAACACTGCACTGTACACTACTCGAAAGGCACTACTCAACCCTTAGGGCATCTCCGGATATCATATCAATGATCATTTGTCTCCAGCTGTCAGAGCTTGGATCAGGTATGTGAAACCAAGGAATCACTGCTTCCTGTCGCTCATGCTAGTGTTATTAATGTATGTAGCCTAATGCTTGAAGAATATACCAACGGTTGTATAAAAATGGTGTAATCTTAAGGGCTAATGTTTCCATGAAGGTAGGGTGTCTTTATGATTAATCATTTACAAGAAAATGCTTCTTAACATAAAGAGGAGTTAGGTCATCATCTTGTCAAAACAGCAACCTTGTCTTCACAAATGACTGTCAGAAGCAATCTGCGGGCAAATCCTCTAACCCAGTGTCATACACTAATCAAATGCCTTGACCTTTGCTTGCAGCCTGCAGACATCATGAGTGCCAAATTCGGACTGATCAACTACAACTCTCGCAAGCACATCTCCATATCCGTGCCCTCCTCGACGGAGGTCATGTCTCCACACATCAAGTCTGTTGAGGAGCTGAAAGTACTAGGCATCAACCTCAGCACCTTCAACCCCCCTGTGCAGTTCTTCATCTGTGTGGCAGGAGTCTTTGTGTTTTACCTCATCTATGGCTATCTGCAGGTAAATAAGCTCATGCCTCATGTATTCTAGACTAGTTAAAGTCTCTGTCTGCATGCCTGTCTATACATAAGGACAAATGCATGTTCAGTTTAAAGTATGTTAAATTGTAATAATTGATGGATCATGCCACTGACTAATAACACGATACTTTCTCTAGAAGAGGTGGCTGCATGGTCTCAAATCTGTGTTGTTCTTCCTCCTAGGAGCTTATATTCTCTGTGGAGGGATTTAAACCCTTTGGGTGGTACCTCACTCTAGTGCAATTTGGGTTTTACTCCATGTTTGGCCTGGTGGAACTGCAGCTAACACAGGATAAACGGAGAAGGTGCAGTTTGCTTGTGCTTGACCTTTCTCTCTCTCTCTCTCTCTCTCTCTCTCTCACTCTTTAAACATGCAGTTGGTGGCACAACAGCCAATCAGATAGATAGATAGACAGATATATATAGATAGATAATTTATTGATCCCCAAGGGGAAATTCAAGCTGATGTATCAATATTTTAGATTATATCAATTATTGTCAACAGTCTAATGAAGCAATGTTTTTATCTACACCATAGTCATGTTGTTAAAATTGTGTTTACATCTATCTGCAGAATACCTGGCAAAACGTACATGATGATCGCATTTTTAACTGTTGGGACCATGGGTCTGTCGAACACCTCTTTGGGATACCTGAACTATCCCACACAAGTCATCTTCAAGTGCTGCAAACTCATTCCTGTTATGATAGGAGGGATTTTCATACAAGGTAAATATATTAAGCGCTACAGGATGATTGATTGATTAAGTGATTGATGTTAAGTGTTTAGCTTTAGACTTAATCAGTGTAAGTAATTAAATAAACTAATCTAGGCCTCGCTCTTGGATTTAATTAAGTATCTGAGGCAGTACCTGTGTGTACCACGTTTGGTTTTTGGTTTGTTAACTCATTTTTAACCAGTTTACAACTTCTCATGGAGTTGCCATCCTCTCCTCTTGTCCTGTGTTATATTCCGACAAGACCCTGGACTCTTCTCCTGGCCTTTGAGATTTCCATCTCTGCATCACACTTTCAAGATTCCTTATCCTCATGATCAGAAGTCTTTTTTTCCCTTTATTTATTGTGATTTTTTTTATGTGTGTGTGTGAGAGAGAGAGAGAGAGAGAGAGAGAGAGTTTGTGTGCCGGTGTGGACCGCAGGTCCCTCAGGGGCGTTAGTGAGTGAAGAGCAGCGCTGTGTGTGTGTGAGTGTGTTCAGGAACGCGGGAGGGATCTGATGCGAGCCCTTCAAAGGGGTGAGCCGAATCAAAGCACGCCAGACCAACCTGCTGCGTCACCTTGTCATCCCCAAGGCATTGGCCTGTTTGGGAAGACTCCTTTTTCCTCTCCTTGCCCCCTTTACACTTTTTGCATGTGTCCAATCTGAAACCTTCCTCACCCTCTTCACTCGTTTCTGTGATTGAGTGGGAGAGTCCAGTTCAAACTTTTCCCCCATCTTCCTGTTTCCTTCTCTCTCTTGAGCATGCTTCCTATGCCTCTGTTCTGCGATGGATACTTGTGTGTGTGTGTGTGTGTGTGTGTGTGTGTGTGTGTGTGTGCACACTGTATCGCCTGAACTTGTTCAAAGGGGCCGCGTGGAAAGCCAACCTGCAGCCAGTGTCACGGAAGCTCCTCTCAACTCCTCAGATCAGAGGCTGGCGTTGGCGACTCATTCGTTGAGAGCGGGGCGAGCTCCACGAAACTCGACGAGTCGATTATTTCACCTGACCACAAAAAACAACAACTCCCACTGAAGACATCTGCACTGAGCCAATCAAGTCAATGAGCTCCCGTCTCAGGGGTGAAACATGGCCATAAGCACACCACACAGCAGTGTTGTACAGTGCAACTTGAAAGGGTCTATTCATCAAGATGACAAGTATTAGACAGATCACACACAACCTGTCACACACCTGTCAAACAGAGACAAACCACTCATAATGTTCAACTTCTAACTCGATGCAAAGTCTTGTGCTTGTGCTCAGATGGACTCAGATGCTCTGTGTGTGTGTGTGTGTGTGTGTGTGTGTGTGTGTGTGTGTGTGTGTGTGTGTCTGCGTGTGTGTGTGTATGTTGATGTGTTGCAGGGAAACGCTACAATGCGGTCGACGTCTCCGCTGCTCTGTGCATGAGCTTGGGACTCATCTGGTTCACCCTGGCGGACAGCAAAGTGGCACCCAGCTTTAATGTGACTGGTAGGGCACAATGCTCAGCGCTTCTAGGCCTCCCCACATAGGCGCAGACATGAGTGTGCTGCACTCCTCTTTTGATGTTAGATTATGTTCGATTTCATTGTGTTCAACTGCACACACTAGCCGCCGCCACCGTATGCATTGTGATTCAGTTCTATTTCTGTCGGGGCTGCTCATTAAAATCCATTGTTTATCGAATGCTTGTCGGTTAAACGGTTGATTTTGCCACTGGTGTGTGTGGGCAAGTGACGGAACTATCATGTGGAACCATCATGCAGAACACTTATGTGTCTTTACACCTGGTGGATCAGGGCGGATAACCTGTCAAAAACTAGCAATTGACTGTACAGTAGCTAATTTTCTATTTCATTTACTTTTGTGGTCCCAAATACATAATTGAATGCCCTGAATTGGAGAGAGCTGACGGCTAAAACAAACTTGGATAACTTTTGAATGTAAAACAGAGAGTGTTGCCTTGTTATTGTGGCCTTGAGAGTGCAGATGCCGACTCGCTATAAGTCTAGATTGCTTGCTCTGAAGGGGATATTGTTGACCTTCAGTGCAGACAGCTTGGCTTTAGGGTGTGGGCTCTGAACGAGAGCTCATTTGTTGTTTTTGTGATATAGTACACATGAGCACTCCTCTTCTTACTGGTGTGTGTGTGTGTTTGTGTGTGCACATGTGTGCCTCAGGGGTCTTTCTCATCTCTTTGGCCTTGTGTGCGGACGCGGCTATCGGAAATGTTCAGGAGAAGGCCATGAAACTCCACAATGGCTCCAACTCCGAGATGGTAAGATTCAAGATTTCTATTATTACATCTCATTATAGGTTTATAATAGAGTACAATTCGTTGTGTTTTTTTTCTCCTCAAAAAATAAATAAATGAAAGGGTGTGTGTGTGTGTGTGTGTAGGAAAAAAAAAAAGTACCTTGTTGTCTTCAGCATGAGTTCAGCAATCTAATTGCTTGGTGAAAGAAACTACTTTGGAGTCTGGTGGTACGAGCTTTCAAGCTTCTATATCGTTTGCCAGATGGTAATAGCTCAAATAGTTCATGGTTGGGATGACTAGGATCATTCAAGATTTTTTTTGCCTTCCTAATGCATCTTCCCTCAAATAACTCCAGTATGGAGGGTAGGTCACAGCCGCATATGGTCTGTGCTGTACGCACAACTCTGAAGTGCTTTTCTATTGTATTGAGAGCAGTTCCCATACCATGCAGTTATGGTCCCAGTGAGTGAGTCTCCTCACTATCTGTTTGGGTCTGTGATTTGTGTATCTGTGTTTGTTGTGTAGTCCTTGGACGGTGCCACGTTGCTAAACACAAAGCAGAGTGCATCCTTATTCCCTGCCTAGCTGAAATGTTTGGAAGAGAAACTTGTTCACTGGCTTTGTCCAAGGAAGCAATGCGAGTATTTAAATGCTAGTTCATGAAACTCCATCACACTGTACAACCAATCATTTTCAGTCTCATCATCATGCTATGGCCTTACCTTATTCATGTCTTTCACATGTGAGCGCCACTCTCCTAGCTATACCCTAATGTACTGTAGCACAAACTTCTATTACCTTTAGCACAGTGCTTAATGGGATTCCATGGCGAGGCTGACCTCTGTAACCATGGTGACCGGGCATTGTGTCGTCCTCAGGTGCTGTACTCCTACTCCATTGGCTTTGTTTACATCCTGTTTGGCCTGCTCTGTGTCGGCGGATTGGGACCAGCCGTGGCCTTCTGCTCTCAGGTAAGGAAATGGGAGTCTGGGTGTCCACTGACGTGCCTATCAGACCCGCACATTTTTGTTTATGCAGTTGGGTCTATATGTGAAGCATTTTAGGCCTCTGTGTTGTTTAGTGAGTGTTCATGAACTCATTATGGCAAGCCAGCAAAAAGACAAACGCGACAAAAAAAGAACAAAAAGGTATGTGTGGGTGAATAACTGAATGATACGTTTATCTCTCTTGCGACCCATCTCTGTCTCGCACCACCACCCAAAATAAAAGTAAAATTAAAATGATCTAATTAACTATTATCCTAATTTGTGTTTTTAGTGTTATTTTAGATCTCCCTGTTCATACACAACCCCTTTAGTCCTAATATTTCTGTTGTCTGAAGCGCTGCTCCTTTCCCTTTCAGCACCCTGTGACGACGTACGGTTATGCCTTCTTCTTCTCCCTTACGGGCTACTTTGGCATTTCGTTTGTGTTGGCCTTGATCAAGCTGTTTGGCGCCCTGGTTGCCGTCACAGGTGAGATGATCACTCATCTGTTTTGGAACACTCGTGGTTACTATAGCGAACAAAAAAAGAAAAACAGCATAATGACTGAACTCTAATAAAAGAGTGGGCAATGTTTCATACTCAAATGGTTGTGTGCTGTGGAGTTGTAATTCTCTCAGAGCTTTGCTAAAATTCATAATCTGCACCCATGCTTGTGAATCAGAGAAGACACACAGGAAGTTACCTTCCCTCAGTCCTTGAAGACATTTCTCTCCTTCTCTTGCAGTGACAACGGGCAGAAAAGCCATGACGATAGTGCTGTCCTTCATGTTCTTTTCAAAGCCTTTTACATTTCAGTATGTATATGTATTTTACATTATTTCTATCAAGTAACCCACCATATATTTTTGTACATATCTAACATATTGACATATTGTATTCATGTAAGAAGAAACTATGTGAAAAATGAATTCAAATGTCATTTCTACTCTGTTGAGGATTATTAATATCTTTACAGGTATATCTGGGGAGGCTTGCTGGTCCTGCTTGGGATCTTCCTGAACGTTTACAGCAAAAACGCGGACAAGATGAAGCTGCCCTCCCTGGCAGAGCTCCGCAGTCAGCTGCTAAGGGAGCGCAAGGTGCGGCTGCTCTCCCAGAACGTCTAGACACTGTTTTTAGGGGCCCCCAGATATATTGGACCTAAACAAATGGACAGGGACTTTGGTTAGGATGTGGGGATGTGGGTCTCCACACTGGCTTAACCTCGAGGGCATTGGTCAGTCACATTCCTATCAGGAGCCTCTCACGGACGAAGACTTTTTACTATCAAAGGGAAACTGTTGACAAAGCCAAAAAAGCAGTTTTGCACTATTAATGGTGACTTTTATCAATTGTGCAGGACTTGAAGGAAGGTGAATGGTTTGATGGTTCAAAGTATAAACCACAGACTATAAAAAGGACAATGTCTGTGTTGAATGTGTACCAAATGGAGTCATCTTTAACAGTGAATCTTCACCTGCACGTGCCACAAGAAAGGACTTCTTTTTTCGTTTATGTTTTTCCGAATCAAGTTTGCGAAATGGATAAATTTCCATATTCTTTTTTAATTTATATTTCTTGATTGTACTGAAAGTGGGGATTTAAAAAAACAAAACAAAAGTGAGTTGCGACATCTTCAGGTGCAGGAGCAGGGATGTGGATGTTTATCGACCAACGTGTCAACTGCCATATTTGCTAACCATTTGTTTGGTGAACGGACAGCTCTTTTTGCATTAAAAACAAACGGGGAAGTTAAGTCAAGGCGGGTGGATGTGTTTTCATAAATTTCAGTGTGGTAATTAGCTTGCCAGATGACTCGTATTCATTGGTTGCAGCCAGCCAAGGATGTTGAACGTCTGCCAAAGAGCTTCTCAGATGTTTAGCCATCAGATAGCCCTGGGCTTGCTTGATTAGTAACCCTTGAATAAGATAGGACCAGAAAGAAAACAAATATTGTTCGGAGAGCTTGGCTTTAGACCTAATTTGGATGAGCAGAAAATGGTGTGTGTGTGTGTGTGTGTGTGTGTGTGTGTGTGTGTGTGTGTGTGTGTGTGTGTGTGTGTGTGTGTGTGTGTGTGTGTGTGTGTGTGTGTGTGTGTGTGTGTCAGGGTGATACTCCGCTCTTGAAGGAGAGGTCTGATGTCCCAAAGGGATTGATAAAAGCTCAGCAAGCAACAGCCTTTGGGATTGTTCTTCTGTTTTCTCTGGGCAGTTTGACAGTCGGAAGAGAACAGAGCTAACTACCTTACGACAAGGAACTCCCATTTCAGCTGTGCTAGATACAGATGTCAAACCACATAACTATATTTGGCACCCATCTGGTTTTGATGTTTATGAAACCAGAGCTCTGGTTTATCCCAGGAGAGACTACATGCAGGAAGTAAAGAATCTCACTGGTCCTCCACGTAATTCTGTCCAGTTGTGCCTGTTTTAACCTACTCACCATACACATTTATCAAATATGGCGTTCTAGGCTTAATGCTTGTCTAGTGAATTCAACATTTTCAGTCTCCAAAAACAAGCCTACCAAGGACCTATTTCATTGGCTCCCATTAATTATTTATGTAGCAATTAAATCACTCGAAAATAAGTGTCTCAATTTTTAAAAACCCTTCAACCACACTGCAGCAGGTGTATTCACTTGCTATTACAACTAGCGGCTGAATGTGTAGGTGCTCCTTCTGTAGGCAGCAATTATGAAATGTTTTCACGTTCTGCCGATGTCTTTTGTTTTGTCCTTCATGCATCTTGCTGGCTCTGTATCTATCAAAGCGTTGGATGAAGTTATGATATTTTTGCCAGCACGGTATGAGGTAGAGTGCCGCCCTGCTGGTGGTCTAATGGAGTGGCAGAGTGACAAGCCGACGGCCGGGCAGGAAACCTAACACAAAGCAATTAGAAATGTGCTATTTCATAGAAAGCTGGCGCCTCTTCAGAGATGACACACTGGCAGATCCTTCTCAAGGGTCTTGGAGCTTCCAGCACCAGGCTGACTTACACAGGATGGGACTAATGTCCTCTCTGTCTGACATGAAATATGTCCAAGACTTGGAAATGTCAAACCTCAAACTCAGTCAGTCACACTCAAAGTCTTTAGTATCTAACTCCTGTAGGAGTATTTAAATGATGGTGGGTTGTCATTGCAGAAATTCTGAATTTGAGATTCAAACAAACTTACAAGTTGGTGTTGTTGGGTAAATGAATCTCAGTTTGCCAAATTATAAATTATTGACATCAAATTGCATAAAATCATGAAATGTCAGCTATAATTTTGTTATTATTTTTTGGGAGAGAGGGGTCATAAAATACATACATTTTTTCCATACATGACATTGTCTACTAGGAGCACACATTTGTTTAGATTTGTTCTGTCATAAAGTCCTCTAATGCATCCCATTCATCTTCATGTGCCAAGAAGTAGTGATTGCCATACTCCCCACGCAGTCCATTTGGATGTATTTGGGCCTGGAAAGCGCTGTTGACTCAAGCCAAATGACACTATTCATCTTTTTGTTCTCTATAGAACAGGGAAACCAGAAAAGCCTGTTTTCAAAGAGCAGAAGTCACATTTGTCAAGTGACACACTTTGTCTTTGCCCCTTAACCTCCACCACCCTCCACTGACTGCTCCAAACTAGTTTTGCATGTGTACAATGCTTAAAATGCTTTTTGTATGAATGTGCAAAACATTGTCAATTCTTAATGGAGGACACGAGGCACTGAACATTTTTAAATGAATTATTTGAAGTTGTCAATGCTGTCTCATTGCTTAGAGAAGGAAAAAGTACATTATTAAGTAACATTGCATTTGAAACCCAAATCCCTAAAGATTCATAGCATAGGATCCAACTGGGGCAACCTTTTCAAAAGAACAGGGATACCTAACCAAAAGGCTTCATGCACCATTCCTGTTTTTACACAATAGCCCATCCTATACCCCCCATCCCCCACCTATCTCTCATTGTCCATTTCTCAGCCCCTCTCTAGATCTCTATTGGTCATCCTCCCACTCCCTCTCTTCAGCTCCCCCTCTCTTATTAATGTGGCCCGTTTACCTAGGTGCAGTGACCTCTGTGCTGTTCCGCTGGCCCCCTGCAATAAATAATGGGAGGTGTCCGCAGCTCATCACAACAGCAAATAGGGTGGCGCTGAACGGGTCGTCCTCCTCCGATTGCCCCAGCAGGGGGTCCTGGCAGGCCATTCATTACGGCCACCGTGCACTTGTTCGGGAGGTGCTCTAGCTAGCCGCGGCCCCCCTTTCCGTCCTTGGGCCCGGCCAGGGTGAGCTTTACAGGCTGGACTGGACAGAGGCGTGTGGAAGCTGGACTAAAGAGAGCGTCACACGCAGACACAGCCGACACATTCGTGGAGGCGCAAGGGCATGGTAACTGGGTCAGGAGCTTTGTTTGGGATTGCAGATATATGCTGTGTAGGTTATAGGGATGAGAGCCAAGCCAATGATCATAGCCTGAGATCTAAGACAAATGACGGTTTATTTGGGGCAAAGATCTGATTTGGGATGCTCACCTATAGTTTCCTGATACAGAACTGGTGTGAGCAGCTGCTATTCTGTGTGGCACTATTTTGTCGACAACCTGATGTTAAACTGTAAGAAACTGGTAGCATATAAACTAGTATCAGTATTAGAGAATATATGAGGAGACGAATCAGAGGAATCAGTAATAATGAATGCAGTTTCACAACAAACATTAAACAGCGGGATTAACACACACATACACACACAAGTGTAAATCTTTCATGCGAACTGCCTGAAATCCTAGCTTGGCTCTGCTTGCCTGTATCAGTTCATTTTGTCACTGAGATGATCAGTCTGGAAATGCTTTTCGGACCAACACTTTACTCTGCCAACAAGTGAACCAGTCAGCGACCACAGGGGATGACCTTACAGTTTCAAAACAAGTGGCAGTGGTAGAGCCACAGACTAGAGATAGATGAAGCAATGAAACAGTAGGAGCATCAGAAGCAAACAATAGAATTGTAGCCGGAGGAATGTATAAATGTGCACACAGTAAAGCTGGATAGTAATAGTGTTTCCTTGCTGCCAAGCCAGTTTATTATCCATTTGCCTAACCAATTACGTTGTTCATGAATTCCAAACTTTACTTCCTACTTTGCCTAACCTTACAAACTGATGATAGACCGCATCGGCAGTCAGGAAACAATCTGTTTAGGCCTACCTTTTCTGTTCATAAATGTACACATTCTTCTGACTGCAATTTTTATGTTTGCATGAGTTGTTGGTTTTGAAACATGTCTTGCCCTCTTGTCACTGGTTGGCCAGGCACCCTGGTGGATGAGGGCGTTGTCAGGTGCCAGACTAGTATCTCGATTAAATGAAAATGAATGAAGAAACTAGGCGGACCCAGACCCTATTCACGAAGTGAGACCAGGCTACTGAAGTCCTCCACACACACATTCTGTGGCCTTATAGCTGCTGAGTAAGAAGACTTGTAATCACAACTAAACATCATCAGCTACAT
This sequence comes from Alosa alosa, assembly GCF_017589495.1. Taxonomy (NCBI): domain Eukaryota; kingdom Metazoa; phylum Chordata; class Actinopteri; order Clupeiformes; family Clupeidae; genus Alosa; species Alosa alosa. Next base: position 31,082,384 of record NC_063204.1, read on the forward strand.
AATCACAAGCTGAGTGATCTCAGCAGAACTTAGAGTTTTTAAGCTAACTGATAGCTCAAACAATCTAAGTGTCGGCATATTGTTTTTATTGATGGTAGTGCAGGATTTTGTGGGCCTTTTATTTAGTCTGTATGCAATCTCAGGAAGAATGACTATCTTGCCAGTATTAAATTCATGCAGCATAAAATGACACGAATGTTCAGGCTTGTTCAAAAAGCATTTTTTCATCATACTTGTTCCCACGATGGCAAGTGTAATGAATCAGAGTTATGCAAACACCTCCCACTCTTATCAAATGGTGTCACGGTCTGTGTATTTGTGTGTGTGTGTGCGTGTGCGTGTGCGTGTGTGTATGTGTGTGTGTGTGGTGGTACAATAACGCTTGTCATGATGGATCCTCCTGCATAGATTTGCTTTGTCAGCACCCCCACACCAACATCAAGGCAAGGAAGGATTGAGCTCCACACACACACACACACACACACACACATACACACACACACGCTTCACTTCATTCACATCGGGACAGAAACAGCTTGAGCGGGGCCCCGGAATATTCCGCAGTCACTCACAAAGAGAAATTCTTAATAATACATATCACCCTAATAATGAATGGCTTGAGCTGCAGCAGTTGTCTTGGGGGCATAATATCTAATTTCCTCCCAACATTTCAGAGCCTTACTCCGCCCATGTCACCAGCAGTCCATCATTAAACCAGAAAATGCAGGTTTCTATCACTTTTATTTATTTTTCAAATCAATGTATAAATCCATGCCAGGGCGTGTTACAGATGAGCTCCAATAAATGACCACTGCTGGGCAAACCCGGAATGTTAAGCACCGCGAGGAGGCCGGGGCGGGCGAATGGCGGCAGCAGCACCTTTGCGGAGCACAAAGGCACGCCTCTGGGCGGGCACGGTCAGATAATCCCCTGTCCCTCACACACACACACACACACAAATACACACAGATACACACAACACCCCTGCAAAGCCACATATTTAATTATACAGCACTTAAATAATGCACGCTGCATCCCTTAGTACCCACTAAAACACTGCGCTTTATGGCTGGGCGTGTAGCAATACCATGCTGGTGGGACTGGGAGAGCCAAAGATAGACTGGCTGGCTGGGGATTTCATTTACTCAGGCCTTGTGAACGCTCTAGTCTGTCTGTAGAGTTTATTGGGACCCAAGCACACAATCAAATGAGAACACATTTCACAGTTGCACGTGTTTCATATTTAACAAACATGGTAATTTCATACACAATTTGAAAAATGTAGACACTTGTCAAGGGTTTTTTTCTTTTCATAGTGAGGTTTGTGGGAGCATCTTTGGCTTGCTTGGCTGCCATCGGAGATGTGGAAAGCAGGGAGATGGAGGAACAGTAGGAGAAGAGGAGGTCCACAAACACCATAATGGAATAAACAGCGCTGCCATGTTGCATCGTGACTCAAACCCAAGGCAATCCGGGAGGCCCTGGCCGCTGACCTGGTTTCCTATGTGGCCCTGGCGCTGTACCTGGCCACTGTAATCTCCTGCCATCAGCAGGGGGAATATGTTCCCATCAGGGCCCATAACGTCAGGACCCACCTTTGCACTGACACCCTGTGACACACATATGTGGCGAGGCAAGAGTCCCCAACCAACTACGTGGGCTTGAGGGAGATGGCACCTGACGGTCGGTCCGAGGGGGTGACCCCCTTCTCAGCGGCTCCACGGCGAGGTGGAACTGACGGAGGAAATGGAGGGGACAAAGACGGGAGGCCGAGGCACGGAGTGTTGAAGATGGCTGCTGTTGTTGTTGTTGTTGTGGTTTATAGTTGTTTTTCTTTTTTATGGAACTTGGAGAGAAGAAAGGGGGGGGGGCTGTTGTGGTTCTGGAAGGACAGAGGACGAAGAGAGATTGTGACGGTGAGCCGAAACAGAGCGAGCAAACGCAGCTGGTGTGCACACACGCTCTTTACAGGGTATAGATTTATCTTGACAATGGATGTAAGTACCCAGCGCAGCTCAGCTCAGCTCAGCAGAGCCTGCTCACTCAGTGTGTGCATGGAGGCCTCCGCACCGCACACACACATGCATACATGCACAAATCAAGAAGGCAGCAGCCACAAAAACACTGCTTTAAAATCCCAAAGCAGGCCATGTTCACACCACACACTGTCCAGAGCATAGTGTAAGATCAATGAATAAAGAGTTTGTAAATAAAGGAAACATCCCAGTGTTCTACAAGGCTATTAAATAGAATATTAACATGTTACTCAATGCTATTAGGTGGTTATTACTTGGTTATTATTAGTGTAATGATGCTGTAACAAGTTCAACATTATCAGATAAGACATTTCATTTATATAATGTATTAGCCAAGAATCCACATCCACAATGTAAATGTGCATGTTCACTATATGATATCTACACTCCCTGCTTCTTAATCTGAGAATATGCTTTAGTTGGCACCGTGTGACATTATCATTCACAAAATCGGGGGAAAAAACATGTAACTGAATGCTGAAAACTTCATTATATTTTTATCCTAACCTTTGACTATCATATCATGGCCCTACCAATCACAAAGGCGAATGATGAAAGAAAACCCATTTAAGAGCCGGAGTGGAGTCAGGCGGCGAAGCTTTTTGCTTTAATAAAAAATAATAAATAATCCAGTTGTCAGCAGCGGCAAACGCGAAGCAATTTAACGCATCAGTGGTGGTTGCCTATTAATTTGTGTAGAAAGAGAGGGGGGCCTGGGAGCACAGATTTGAGGGACAACCGGGCTGCATTATGTATCGCTTTGGAGCAAACAAGCCCCACACACACACACACACACACACAAACACACACATGCATGCACACTTTTTTTTTTTAATTATAGGGCTGTTTCCCACAATGTAAATGCTAGCATGGGAGAAGTATATTACGGTGAATTAATAAAAGGCTCAGAGATAGAGGCCCATATGTGCGTGTCCTTGGGGTGTAGCATCAATAATGCTAGCCCCGAGGCGTGTTTTGTTCAGTGCTGTTCCTATGCATGCATTTGAGATCCGTGTACGCAGTAATTGGGTACAAAACATCTGACCCTCCTCCCCACCAACTCAACCCCACCCCCCATCCCACAAAGAGGATGCGTCGGGACGCTGAAGCCGAGCGGGTTGGGTCCCTGGTATTGCTGGAGCGGAGCCAAGAGCACTAAATCCAGTGGCGTTTGGATGGGAACCAGAGCTGCTCCCAGGCGTCTGTGGTGATGATGCATGTTTTGGCTGCGCTGGCTGGGATGGAGCTAGTGGTTGTCTGGGGGCCGAGGAGGAGATGGAAGGGACCTCTGCTCAGTTAGTGCAGATAGAGGCAGCTGCTAGGCCTATACATTTAGCCCTGTAACCAAACTAAGCAGGCAGCACAGATCAGTTGAAACAAACGGGCTTCCGGCCAAGACTACAGGCCCAGTGTATAGTGATGGTAATAGCCTTGGCTTTGTACTGGTATCATACTGAGATAGATGATGAAAGAAACACCATGCAAGTTTCACAAAGTTTTGATTCATCGTCTGTTTCCATCCAATTAAGCTGACTGTGTGAAATAATCCAGTTTGATTAAATGGGCTTTTGGTCCTTCTGTCAACATTACAGGACAGGTGAGTTGGGTTAATGGCAGATAGCGGACAGGTGTGTGCTCCTACCATTCTGATGGCTCAGAGAAGCAGTCCTGTATAAGTCTGGATGAATGGGGACACTGAGTGAATGGGTACCCTACTAACAGCGTTTCCTCTGCAAAATTTGCCAGTCTTCTCATGTTCTGCTCCACTGTTATCATAAATACATCATGTCATATTGTTCTCTGTCCTGTTTTACAGATGTTTAGATGTTTAGAGCTTAATGTCTTATCAAACTCTCCAGTTTTCGTTAAGTGAAGATATTGCTAAATGATACAAATATATTGTTAACATGAATATAAGAGCACTGTAGTATATGAGATAATGAATAAATAATTCTTAGAGTATAACAACTTCAGTTCAACAAAACATCAACTAATGTGTTCTGCACCACTTATCCTAAATACACCACTCAACATACGTACGATATTATTCTCTGTCCTGTGTCACTGAAGAGAATAGAGAGGATACAGAAGTGAAGATATTGTTAAATTACACAATCATATTGTTTATTGCCACTATAGGTGCTAAATATTCTGTGCTCTACAGCAATGTAATTGAACAAGTTAAGTTAATATACATACAGTAGTGTATAAATCATTTTTAATAATCTCAGTTCAAGAAAACATTAAGAATTGAAACATGAAGAGTTCAGATGCAAAACCCTCTAAATGCCACCTATGTCAAAAATGAGATAAAGATGGTGAGGGGATGCTCTCCACACATAGTATACGCTAATCAAATAATTTAACTTCTAAACCCACTAAATACCACTCCTTTCCTGGTCTGAAATATCGATTTATAGGCAAAACCCTATAGGAGCCTGAATTTAAATGCTCATTTAAAAAAAAAGTGGTCAGACGGATTTAGAGGGTTTTGCATCTGAACTCTTCACATATTGCCAATTAAATCAGATGTCAAAGTCCTACAATATAGAAAATAATAGTGTATCACAATAGTATCTCAGTCTTAGTCTGTTTTGCTCCATTTATGAGACACAAACAGAAACACAGACAGAATTTCAGAATCACAATATTTTAACAACATATGGAACAGAAACAAAGAAAAAATGCTGCCCAAGGACCTCTGAAGAACTGCTTGAGAAATAGGGCACCTCTGGCTTCTCTCGTCTCCTATATTATCTATGAATGTCAAGTGCAATTAGTGCAATTATCCAAAGCATCGTTTTCATCACCACTATGGCTATCTTTTTTTTTGTCACAAAAGACTTTGCTGGATCGGTTGGTATGCTGTTTTTCCTCCCTCTCTTCCCCCCCTTTCTCTCTCTTTCTCTCTGCTCCCTCTTTTGGAGGAAAAATCTGCCCTATAGACATAATATGTCTGTGTTTTCCTGCAATTAATTAATGGATCCCCAGCTAGTTAGCGGTAGCATTTGTTTCGCGATCGCGACAGAGGAAGGGCAAAGGGTTGGAGCAAGGCTCGTCTCCAGTGCTGCAGGCCTTTAGCAGCGAGCCTCTGGATTTGGACTATTTTTAACAAAATCCTTTTAAGAATAGATAAATCTGATTTTATGCAAGAAAAATCTCCTGGGTTTCAATTAACTGGAGGTCACGCTACTGATCTATCAGAAAAGTGAAGAAAAAGAAGATGAAGAAAAAAGAGAGAGAGAAGGGTAGAGAGTGAAAGAAGAGGATATTCTTTTAATTAATTGGGTCTAATTAAACATTTGTGAAATGCGTTTACAGAACTGTATTTTTTTTGAGAACTTGCATGTCACCCCACTTTTAAAGTCTGTAATGACTGAACTTGGGCTTATTTACTGTCAAGAAAAGTGTTTGCCAAAATACAACAAGGCCACACTCACCACAGCAGAAAGATTTTTTTTTTTTTACAAAAAAGCACACAAAAGAACTTTCAGAACTTACTACTTTTGGCCTATAGTTAGTTTCAACTACATCTCTCAATGTTCCACACATACGGTGGCAGTCAAACACATTTCAAGCCATTTAGAACTCCTGATCTGTGGTGACATTTGAGGAAGGCCCAACAGGGTCTGTTAATTCAACCCACCCCATGGTGAAATCAAATTGACCATAATCACGCACGGCAATGCCAGAGCGCCAATAGACCTGAGTCATATGCCAATCAGAGAGCACGGGGCAGGGGGGAATTTGAAGGCCATTAGGGGATGTTTGGTCAAAATACGCAGCATGATGTGTGGCTTGCTTTCATGTGCACCGCCCGCACAAACTGCACAGTGCTTTCTGTCTCTCTCTCTCTCTCTCTCTCTCTCTCTCTCTCTCTCTCTCTCTCTCATTGTAATGCTACCCACAGGGCAACTCTAATGTGAAGTTGAACTCAGGTTAGAGTCGCTTTTACGCCGCCTCACTAGAAGCGAAAAGCTGACATTTTTCATGTTCAGTCCCCAGAGAAGGCTGGCCGAGTGAATTACCCTGTGCTTATTGCCCAGGAATAAAGAATAGCAGGTAATGGGAGGCAGGGAAAATGGCCGGGATGCGGCCGAGTTTTTCCCCCACCACTCGTGTATACGTGCGTGTCTGCGTGCCTGTGTACGCATGTGTGTGTGTGTGTGTGTGTGTGTGTGTGTGTGTGTGTGTGTGTGTGTGTGTGTCTGTGTGTGTGTATGTGTGTGAGCGCCTTCTCAGGGCCAGCCAAACGTGGCAGGAGCGCCACAGACAGGAGACCATAAGTCCTGATTAATTGAACAGGTTGAGGGGTGTGAGCGATGGTGATTGCATTACCTTTCATTATCTACCCCCTACACCTCCCTCCCTCCCTCCCCCCATCCGCTGGATAGATAGTACCGGCACAGAGAGCGTGTGTGTGTGTGTGTGTGTGTGTGTGTGTGTGTGTGTGTGTGTGTGTGTGTGTGTGTGTGTGAGGTGGGGGTGTAAGGTGGGGGAGGAACGACCTTGGCTACTCTCTGCTTCTGAGTGTGACAATGTGACCTGCCTGCTTATCGAGGCAGAGATCGGCTGCTAATCTTTTACACCACACTCTAATCTCTCTCTCTCTCTCTCCTACTCTCTTTCAGTCCACCTCCCTCTCTAAATGTCTCTCTCTCTCTCTCAGCTACCCCTCCTCCTCACTAGAAGGTTGTCATTTCTGACTCCTACATGCTCTAAGCAGCCCTTGCATTCTGCTGCTGAGGCAATACTGGCCAAGGCAAATGCCTCTTCTCTCCCACACACACACACACACACACACACACACACATACACACACACACGCACGCACATAGATACACACTAATTAGATCAGCACTCTCTTCAATAGCATAATCATGCGCATCTGGGCCTCGCAATTACTTAATAAGATATATTAACATATTCCTGGCAGGAGAGACAGGGGGAGGCCGATCGTAGGAGACAAATTATCCAAATTAATTTCTAATTTAAAATCCTATGCCTTTTATTATAAGCTGTGGGCGCCCCTTGGTATAAAAATGAAGGCAGGGGAAAAGAGAGAGAGAGAGAGAGAGAGAGAGAGAGAGAGAAAGGGGAGAAAGAGAGAAGTCAAGGATATACAGGGAGTCCTTAATGATTCAGGCTAGTTTCTGCCCACAGACCAAATGAATAAACAGCAGTACGAGGGCCCAGGACAGAATTAACGCTCCATGGCTGGATGAGCAGAGGATCACCACGCGGGCATGCCAAGGAGCAAGCTAGGGCAAAAATTACCGATTCCAAGACATGGAAGGGGAAATTTCTCCCCAATTAGGGCTCGCAAATTTGTACAATAATACGCTTTTATGCACTTTGCTTGTGTTTTGCCACGAGTGGTAAGCTACAGGGGTTGTTCTATAGGTCAATCTTTGAAGGAAATTGTAGTTATTGGGGTCCTCGGAGCTCTCGCTGCTCCTGGGGAGAGAGGAGAGTTAAGAACATGGCCTTCTAGCACCCAGCCAAATGAGGACGAGGCAACCGGGGATGGAGCTGGCTTTGCCTCCATCTGTGTGGAGGAGTATCGGTTGGGAGGGGAGTCCTCTCATTTGAATAGATGATGCCAATTACATGGGCGGCTGCAACTTTCCTCTGTAAAAGAATCATTTTAGTTCCATGTGCTGTGGTCAAGAAGCTCAGAGAAAGATGCTGTGTCCCACTATCGGCATTATAGAACTCACAGACCTAAATAGAACACTAATTCAACCATACTCATATACTGCTTTACAAACATTGGATGCGTTTCAAGAACTGTGGTCAGTTTTGTGTATATAGCCATATGTAAAGTCATATCAAGGCTTTTTGATTCGTATATCTGAAGTTTCACTCTGCTGAAGCACGCAATGGGCTCCTCTTATTTAATTAGAACATGAAAAGGTGCCTGGGCCCTACTGATCCAAGGCCATGCATAAATAGAGTTAATGAGGTCACTCTCATCTCTCTCTCTGCGTGTAGCCTCCTCAATTTTCACTTCATTTCATGTCACAGAGGGCCTCTTGACAACAACACACCAAATGTTCACAACCTCCTCTATTCACTTTGAACCTAATTGCGACAAAACAACCACAAATATATCAAAATTGAGGTGATTTACATGTAATTAGCGAATACTTCGCAGCTAATAAATTGACAATGAGAAACACAATGGACCTTAAACAGCCCTAATGAAATTAGATTGGTGGATGTTATGTATGTTTATGTATGTAAAACACGAGAAAATGTTATCAAAGCCATTTGCTCACGCCAGAGTATGTTTCTATTTGAACTGTATCTCTGTCAGTATTGAGATAGTTACACAACATAGTCAAGTCCAAACAGTAGACCCCTTGGTTTGTTAGACCAAATCTGGTTTATTAATGAATAAAAAAATAAACGCTCTACACAATTATCTCATTACGGCTGTTGACCCTATGAACACGTCTATCGTTTAATGATGCGAAACCAGCTAAGTTCACAAGTCCACATTTGCTACATTTGACGTCCATGTCCAAACAATGCAATGTTCAAATGGCCCATGGCACCATTTACACTGATTCACCATTATTTTAATATTTACCCCACGAAAAGTAAACACACCAATCAACAAGCCCCCTCATCAATGCCTTCTGAAACCATATGGCCTCCATTTTTGCTAGTTATTGTTTGTTTTTCAGCGGTTAGCCTAGCGTCTCTGCTCCTGGCCGACTTTAAGCAGTCTTTCGGAGCCTAGCATGTGTGTGTGCGTGTGTGTACGCCGTGGTGTGTTTTTTGAAGGAGAGCGCACAGGCAGCTCGGTAATTAACGGCGGAGGATATTCTATAGATGTGCTGGCCTCATTAGTGCCTCTCTACCCGCAGGTGCTCACCACAGCCTCCTAATGAGATGCATATTGTAACGAGGGGGACTGTGACCGCCTGGGTTTTACCTCAGACTGGGAGGAGGGGGGTGGGGAGTGGTACGGCTTAAAAGGAGGGGGGATTGGGGGTGTGTGGGGTGGCATTGCATGAATATGCTTAGCCCACTGGTACCTTGTTATTGTCTGATATTTTTAAACAAAAGCTTAGAGAGTCCATGCCTCTGCTCTTTCTTGAATACTATGCAAAATCGGGAAAAAAACAAGATTTAAACCAAGTGACTGATATTAGAAGTAGAGAATGATGTCTTCTCTAATGTTTAACACTGGAAACCAGCGAAACAGCAGAGAGTAGGAGGAGGGAACCAGACATAAAGAGAGAGGAAGAGACAGATATATCATATGGAAGAGAAAGAGAGAATACAGAGAGAGAGAGAGGGGAATGAGGGAGGGCATAGACAGATCTATCATAAGGAAGAGGAAGAAAGAATACAGAAAGAGAGAAGGCAGAGACATATATATCATAAGGAAGTGATGAAGAAACCCAGAGAGGGAGAGAGGAAGAGAGAGAGGAGAGTGGAAAAGATTGAGAGAGAGAGAGAGAGAGAGAGAAAGGAAGACAGAGGTAGGGAGGCCAGAGAGCTCGCCTAGTGACACGGGCAATATCATATTCATCATGTGCAGGCCTCATATCTCAGTGTGGCCCACAGAGCCTCCTCCCTGGGGGCAGAGGCAGTGTGAGAGCCCAGCCTGTCACGGCCAGTCACACAGGTATATTGTGAAATGATTTAATGCGATAATAACCTCCACTTTGCCAGATAGATGACGTTTCCTCGTGGCGGCCAATGCTTAATGAATGATACATTAGTAAACACCGACGAAAACGTTATTAGAGGCCGACTCGCCCGGAAAAACAGGGGAGCGAGCGTGAAAAAAGATGAGTACGCAAATGTGTCTTTCGTGGCCCCTTCATTCGTTTGTTTCCCCTCTCTCTCTCTATCTCTCCCCCTCCTGTCTTTTTTCTCTCTCTCTGTAGCTCTGAATAAAAGATGAAAGAAAGGAGGAGAGAGAGAGGGAGAGAGGGATGGGAGGAAGGTTACGCGCGGTATTTTATGCTCCGGAGTGATATGTGTACAGAGCGTGTAGCTGGGGGAATTTGCACGTTGCATTTATAGAGGCTTTAAATGGCTCTGGAGATATCTTTGCAGAAATCAAAAGTGAACGGTGACAAGCACTCGCTAAACAAATAGGCACTGACTGTCACTTTCTAAACAAAGTAGCTCTAAGCCTTTCTGATTTATCAGACAGCATGTTACATCCCACTGAGTATCATCATCACACAACACACACACACACACACACAAAAGAAATCCTTCATGTCGTGCGTGAGGAGAGTAGCAGCGCTGAGGGATGACTGGTCTGTCCACACCATCACAGCGTGTCCTGCTCTCTGTGCTGTCCAGGGTGACGTACAGTATGCTTCTGTGCTGGGGAGGCTTTGGTGTGCTGTCACCATCATGAAAGCGTCCATCTCAACGCCAGGGCCAGACATGCATGTCTGCTGAAGTGAAAACATGCAAACAGACTGTGTATCCAAATGACTCATTTAGTTAACACAAGATCCTGCTATTTGAAGAAATGAAGATTGTATATTAGTAATGCAGCTCCTGTGATATGAGCATGGCAAGAAACGTGATTTTATACCACAGCAGGATATTCACTGTCCTAATCCAAATGGCCATACACCAACATAAGCACGAACACTAATGCTGTTAGCTCCACTGTGTAATAACAATGTCATGTGATAATGTGGTCATGTTACAGAAAAAATATCTATCATCAAAGCTATAGCTAACTCTTATATTAGTCTTAAGGTAATTGTTGCTTATTCTAGCACAACTGGAGGAGTATTGGATTAATATTATGCTGTTAACTGATTGTTGAAGTTATCAACAATTTATAGAAATGATAAAAGGTAAGGTTAGAAAGTAAGGTAAGGTTCCCTGGCCATGGAGAGTAGCCTGCATAGCACTGTTTCCAGTGTGTGAAAGCAGCAGGTAACTGATGATTGTGTTGTTTAAAATGCGATTGCTTGTTCTCCTAAAGTCACCCGGCTCACGGGGAGGAAAGGTGAACAAATCACTCACTATGGTATATAGCCGCGGTCAAGCAGACAAGGTCAGCTGGCAAATTCCTTTCTGAAATGTCCAGCGAGCGAGAGTGGATGAGAGTGTGTAGGCGGCGGCGGTAGAGTTTCCTGACATTGCGCCGGCTCACACACAAATTGCATCATTAACGGCAACATTAAAGTCAGCACCCAGCCCAGGAAGGCAGACAGACGCAGGAGTCAGCAGCTGAGGTAACAACACAGCCCAGCTCAAGTAATCAGGACAACACGCTGCCAGACCTGCGCCAGAGTCGTGCCAGAGCCGTGCCAGGACTCACTCTCCTCTCTCCTCTCCTCTCCTCTCCTCTACCCGACCCTACCTACCAAACAGACCTGCAAGTGACATTGGCGAATGGAAGAGAGCAGAGCGAGAGAGGACACTACAGCAAGGACAGATTAGGCCAGGCCATCTCCGACTAAATGGTGTCTAAATTAGGCACACACACACACACACACACACACACACACACACACACACTTTGTGACAAATAGAGGGCAGTCAGGAGACTTTGACCACTGATTATGTGCAGTGCCTTTCTGCCCAGCTGAGGGGTGAGGTTGTTGCACAGGTTGTGGATGCTGGTTTGCTTCAGACATCAGCTGCTTGGCTGTGAGCCTTCATTATTTATTCAGTCAGAGGTGTCAGTGATGGAGAGACTACAGATTGACATCTTATTCTCTGTCACGAGACAAGAGGAGGAGGTGGAATTGTTGTAGGTGTTATAGGCAGATGTCTATCAAGGACCCAGACAAAGGGAACAAGTAATTGCCCACTTTGAAGTCAAGTGATGTGATTTGAAGTTCACGAGAGGAATTTGCATGCTTGTCATGCATACTTATTTGTATGGTTATGGATAATTCAGTGCAGCTTGGGTAATCAGCCGACATTAGAGGACTTTCTATGAGGTTGAGATTTGATTGGGTTGGATTTACATAATGGTGCAAAACCCAGTTGTATCTGTGAAGTTATCTCCAGCATGTTATAGGAGAGGTTTATGGATTCCGAGTTGAATTGCTTTGATATATATATTTATTTTGTCGTCCTAATGTTCCACAGCTCTCAGACAATTATGGGATTTATGAAGGTACAGAGGTGTAGAGCGACACAAACTGTCAAAATCTAATTTGTAAGGACATCACCAAAAAAAATCTCATGGATTGAGATGTCTTTCAGAATGCCAAACCTATTAAAGGGAATGGAAATGAACTAGGTGCAAATTATTGAGCAGAAAATGGTATTAGCAACACGAGCTTCATGACATACAAAAAAAAATATGAGTCCTCTTTTATGTTGATATTTGCCTGAATGCGCTTGTGTGTAGTTTGCATTTCTCCTCACTAAATCCATGGCAGGAGGGGTTGGTTGTATTTCTATTATTTTCAGAGGGGTCTCAGTGGATATGGTTTACACATTCTATTCCCCATCAGAGGGAGGCAATTCAAAACAGATGAATCCAAGATCATATTTTTTACATGTCGGAGAAAGATAACACTTTTGCCTGTATCAAAGGGGCATTATGCCCTTAATGGCAAGTGCCCTCTATTTGGTATTTGGTCTGTATCAGTGTTCAGAGAGGCTGTCATTTGGTGGTAGAATGAGCCAGGCTAAAGAGATAATATTTCAATAACATACTGCCCTGATCATAAACTAACTCAATGGAAATGTGTAAGGGCCTGGGGCTACTCAGCAGGACAGTCAGCAGTCAAATGATTTCATATTCCCTTTTTCTCCTTGGCTGCCTGCACTGCCATTTCCCAAAGAGCACTGACACACACACACACACACACACACACACACACAGACACACACACACACACACACACACACACACACACTTATGCATACACAGACATTTTGTGCTTACAGTCACACATTTGTCATGTCCGCATCATTTTAGATCTGCACGATGCAAACCCTCACACATTATTTACATCTATTCAGTGCATGTACACACATATACACACAAACACACACACACACACACACAGAGAGAGAGAGAGAGAGAGAGAAACCCACATACACACTCTGGCTTGAATATGATTCAATTGGGACCACACATAGACCATATAGTCAGCTAAATCTTTCCTCTGATATTTCATAGATTTTATCAGTAGTATCGGGGAAGAATGAGAGATCGAGTTTAAAGCTCCGCTGGAACCTGAGCTGCTGAGCGAGAGCAGAGACACGGCGATGTCAACGCCAGGAACACCTGGAGAGTATGAGTAATAGGGCCTTGCCTGTAAAGGTGAGGCCAGTCGACCAAAGGGAAATACGCTGTTGTACTTGACAGCTGTCTGAGCCCTGTATCTCTCTTTCCCCTTTGTCCCCATCACACCAGCAGTTAAGAGAGATCCTTTCCGGAGCTAAGTAAGCAAATTGCTGGGCCACGATAAGCAAAACAGGTCAGCAGTATGACAGGAGCTCAAAACCCCCGGCATCCACAGCGGCTCCTAATGAGGGGACTATAAAGTAGGGAGCCGCAGTGGAGCGAGGGGCCCAACACATTCTCCACATCCACACGCCACAGCCTAACAGAGGCGCTTCTCATGTAGCCGCTCTCCCTTCGCTCTCCCAGTCCTTTGGTCTTTCCCCCCAAACACACTCCTTGTTTTCCTCCTCCACATACTCAGGAGTTGCTTAAAGTCAAAGAGCGCCATTTGAAAGGAGGAAGAGACAGAGAGAGAGAGAGAGAGAGAGACAGAGAAAGAGAAAGATGAGATTTTGTTGTTGCATGGCAGAGCTGCGGGCGTCGGCGTCGGCGTCGGCATCGGCGTCTCGTTATGTGCCCGGGCGTCTCCTCGTCTTCACGCCACACTGAGCCACGCTGTGAGCCTCGCCCAGGTAGCGTTGGGGCGCAACTTCTAATGGCGGGATTTGCCTAATGCCTACCTGCCGCATGTCAATCAGGCGCGGGGGAGAACTTTGCACCAAAGCGAGCCCTCGCCCAGAACGACTTTGTGGTGCCAGGCTGTTTATGCCCCGACGCCTCTCTTTAATTGGTGCGCAGGCAGAGGCATCATCTCTCTCAAAAAAAAAAAACGCAACCAGGAAACAGCATGATAAAATTACAAAGGATGATGGGCATGTTTTTTCATCCTGGTTTTCCTCGTTGCGTCAAGCAGCCTTTCTGCTTTCCTTGTGCCGTTCTGCTGATCTGGGCAGTTAGAAAAGGGCACAAATTGGCATGCCAAAGATGCTGCCACCCTTCCCACGCACGTTTAATTTCTGACTGATAAAACTGCCCTTGTACTCCTCTCTTTTGACAGACAGTCACTTCAGCTGCTTCATCAAACTCCACTAAAAAGTATAAAAATCATGATGTCGTTTGATTGCTTTGATCCTGATAGGAGAGCATAAAGAATTGCTCCCCTTCACCTTCTAATAATAATACATTCTTTCTCTGCAACACCAAAGAAAATACTTGCTGAGCAAGCATTTTTTATAGCCTTTCATCCAAAGGTAGTTTTTTTTTTTTTTTTTGGGGGGGGGGGGTCTCTGAAAGTAATACCTATACATCTGGAAATCTCCCAGTGCCTGAGAATATCCATCCAAAACTGAAGGACTGACCTCTGATTGACTGCTGATAAGTTTGGAGGTTTGAAGTTTCTGGAGTAACTCTGGAACAGTGCTCCAGACCATTCATACGTCATCCATTGCAGAAGACAGACGGCCCATTGACAGAGGATAAATATGTCTCTTAGTCCAGGTGAAGCCTATTACTTGATACCAGGTGTGCTTCTATCTGTGTGGGAAAGAGAGAGATAAAGAGAGAGAGAGAGAGAGAAAGAGAGAGAGTCTGTCTTTGTTTTGCTTGATTAATCATCGTAAACTTTAGTGCCTGCATACCAGGGTAATTAGTTCATGGAAGATGCATCCTAGTAGACACTGACATCAGCAAGGTAGCTTGTCAAGACTGAGTCAGATCTTCATCCTTCAACTCCTCAAACCACACAGATACACACACACACACACACACACACACACACACACACACACACACACACACACCATCCTCTGTGCGTATATCCCAGTAGAGGCGTCCTGACAGGCCGAGTCGACACACACAGGCCGTTGGATGAATTGTTTCATAGCCTGGGGCAGTGCTTGGGAAAGAGGAGAGCCGTAAATAGGATTGAAGTTTAAATGGAATAATGCGTCCTGGAAAAAAGAGAGAATGAAGAAAGTGGTGCGGATAGAGAGGTAAGATGGAGGTGAGAAGTTCGTGGAGAGAGCAAAGTCCGTGTGTCATTCAGAGAGGAAGGGGAGGAGGTGCTTGTGGGGATGTTGGCCCTGAAACAGAGTTAGCCGCATCCTGATGGGTGTCAGACAGAGTACTGCTCAGGTTATTGACTTAGCTGCCTTTATGGAGATGCTCATCATTTTACAGACAAAGGGACCCAAGTGCAAGTAAGTATGTGTGTGTGTGTGTGTGTGTGTGTGTGTGTGTGTGTGTGTGTGTGTGTGTGTGTGTGTGTGTGTTTCCCGTATGTATGTGCGTAAGTGTGTCCCATGTGGTAACTGCAGTGTCCCTTTAGTCTCACATTAAAAGTAGGAGACTATCTCGGTTCCGACTCATTACTTTCCTGTAAACCAAATGACATGGATGTGAACAAGATTAATATATATGACAACAAGGAATTTATGCTGTGAACCATGGATTCATGAAGGTTAAATTGCACAAATGCAATTAACTCATTTTTCTGGGCCTTTAGTGAAAGATAAAGTTTATAGATAGCACTTGGCATGGAAGAGTAAAACGAACATGTCATTCATTAGCCTATATGACTGTAATAATTATTTTATAACCTGATCATGAATCATGCGGTCAGTCAGTAGTATTAAAATAAAAAATATATCATGTTTGTTACATGTGGCCTTGTTAAATAACTGTGTTGCTGTATTAAAGCAAGATCTACTGAAATGGCAGTGAGTGTGGCTTCAAACGCCATGCTTCCATAAACACCGCATGATGCAAATGAACAAACTCCCCAAACAGTTGTTGAACCAATTACACACTAAATGAGTCTCGCCAGAGAGGGGGGTAACAAAGCAAAAATTTTACTTATTTTCGTTGTTATTGTTGTTGCAGTTGCTGTTATGGGCAATTAAGCCCAGGAAAACACAGGTGCACACCTTTAACACCCCACCATAGCCTATCACTCCCCACTCGCTAACATCGCTGAACTAGCTCACCCCTCAATCTGTCCCCACTCCACGATTCATTCGGCAGTCAATGGGTTTCGCCTGTCGAACACAAGTACTATTAGGAAAGTCCCAAAACAACGCCAGCGCCACAGATAAACTTCACAGTAAATTAGGCGCAATTAGTATTAGGCTCCATCAGCGCCGCTGCCCTGATAATGGCATTAAGGACCCACCCAATCATAACTTACACTCTACTGGATAATTTCTCAAATCAATGATCTTGGTAAGTACTTGTAAGAGGGCCCGATTGCCAGATCAGCTGGATACGTCCAATTAAAATCGAACGGAGGCGGGGGATGTGGGGGAGAGAGGACTAGCGTTGATTAGCGCTTCGCTCGGGGGCACTATAGTGTTATTATGCAGCAGTGACGCTGTGCCTCTGTGGTAGTCAGGTTAAATGCTTTTAATTCGCAAACCTCCCCCTGTTGGCTTGACAGATGGGGTAGGGGTGGGGAAGCTAGAGTGAGCACAAACATGGATATTTACTGATATTTGCAGATTGATTTTTTTTCTTTTGTGAGGTAGAATTTATCGATGGTCCATGATTTAAAACCAGTGACTGCATTATGCTGTGAATAAGATCTGATGACAGTTTAGAGTTAACACTACAGAGGCCTATGTCTTTGAAACAGATAGAAAATGGTTCTTCAGTAGAATCAGCTGATAGTTAAACTCATGATTTGTGCTTACAGTGTCTTATGGTCCTATGTCATCCAGGTGCAAACGACCAGCCTCCTGGCACCTGCAGACTGAGAGGAGAAAGAGCTGCAGAGGGCCTATCAGGTCAGAACATAAATGACTAGAATTCATTCAATATCATAGAAGCTTGTAAGTTTAATTGGTCAAAATATTACATTTCTATACCTCCATGCACAACTAAAAGGCTTCTACAGCTAATATTTACAAAGCAAAGCACATTTAGCATGTTTAGCTAAGCGTGTTTAGCTCTCTAAGAATAATCTCTAATGGAGAGCACACAGGCTGTTAGCATAGCTCCATTCTATTCATGGCACTGTTCTAGAATTCCGCTATTACCATGCAAGACATGTTGATTGTACTCTGAACCGCTGGGCCACCATAGGCCTGTGCCATCTGCCTACACATGCATTGTTCTCCCCAGGCACCGAGGACCCCATGGGGCTTAAGGAGTGCTTGCACCATGATCTCTGCTTCACCACCCAGCGTAGGCACCAGGTAGGCAGCACTGCACCTCCATGAAATTAAGCAGAAAACATCGGCAGAGGCAGATTAGGTCTTAAAATCTACCTAATGTAGCATGAAATTCAGCTGCCATGCTCTAGCGATCAGAGGCTCTGGGCTCTGACCTATTTTACACCGCTGTGCGCTGCCCACCCCACACACTCTGTGTAGGCTGTGTGTTTGGACTCTAGATGGGATTCATGAAGAGTCTCTTTATGGTGGCTGGGAAGCATCTGATTGACTGATGGCAATTGATTTTAATGAACTAATTAATGGCAGAGGAAACACGGGATGGGGATAGGGTGTTCCTCTTTATAAGAGCGGCCGACAGATGGACGGGAGAGAGGTGGGGAAGACACAAGAGTTCCATAGGAGGGAGAAGCCACGACACGGAAGGAGCCGGGAACAGTGGAGTGACTGATGCCGGGGAGTGATCGATACAATGCAAGCTAAGGTTTTGATTAAGGAACGTCTGAACTGTCTAGCCCGACGCATGTTGACACTATAGCCGCTCCTGTAGTGGATCGTGCCTTGATTTTTGTGTGTTGACAGGATGTGCAACGCCGACTGGACACCGCTGCCCCGGTGGTGCCCTGTTCCATCTGCCTACTTTCCTACAGTCCTGTATTTATTTTGTTCTTGTTCAAATAAACTTTTGTGATAAATTAGTCAATCTTGTGTGTTGCCTGTGTATTGGTGGATTTGTTTAGCCTGGCGGGCCATCCTATATCATTGAAATGTATAGTCTGGCATCGAACCATTCACCTCGCTTAATCCAAGGGGCGGGCAGAGAATTGTCTTTCAAACTGCCTAGGCATGCAATAGGCCAGCACTACGACCATATCCGTATCTGGTCGGCAAAACGGCAAATACATCCTTCTTCGAAAGGAATGACTTAAGTGCATTGTGTTGCTCAACTTTCAAAGAAAAGCACAAGTCCAACTTCTCCAAAGTTGACGCCAACGCTGATTCAAACAACCGCTCTTCGTTCGCCATAGCCACCTTCCTTGATGTTCACCGTCGCAGGACTGTCATTATCCTGTTAAGCCCGCCTTAAGACTCTCTAACAAAATAGAGCGCTGTGATTGGATGAGGTCCACGGCGTCAGCCAATAGAAATCCCTATGGTTTGATACTAGACGTACAGGCTGAGCAAATTAATTTGCCGCCGCTAGGGTGCGTCTAGATTTCTAGGCTAGGATTTGTTTGTATTGATCAGGGGAGTAGCCCCTCGGCACGACTTACATACACACAAAAAACATACCAGTATGTACATACTTACTCATCCCTGACATCTGGCCAGTGTGGCTAACATACTATGGACATGTAATTATTTTTTAGTAGATTGTGCTGATTTCCATGAGGCTGTTTTTTGGTTCTAGTGGTTTTCCTGGAGAGAGAGAGAGAGAGAGAGAGAGAGAGATTAAAACTAATGAGGGATGGAAAATATGCAGAAGAGGCAAGAGAGTAGAGGAGTGCAAGAAAGAAAGAGCACAGAACAAGTAAGGCATAGCTAACAGATTATTTCCCCTCTCTCTGTTATGGGGGCACAGCTGCAGTGGTAGTCTCCCCCTCAGAGGGGAAAGTGATTCGGAGAGCGTCGGCAGAGGAGCCGTTGTCCTCCACCAGCTCACAAGAGCCTCCAGGTGCTGATCGGTGATCAGGGATTAGAAACCCTCCTCTGCCCAGTTCACGTCTTAACCCAAAAAACACCAAAGGCCAGAGGACAGATCTGGGATCTGTGTCGTTGCAGGACTCACTTCAAGCGCCAAACCCTTTAAAGGCACAAAGTAACAATGAAATCAGTTATCTAAGATGCACTGTGCAGCAGATAATATGTAAATATGATGGGCATGTAGTCTGATAATATATGTGTTGCAGTGTGTGGATGGATGTTCATGTTGACTTGTGTTCAGCCTGTGTGTGAGTGTGTTGGTTGTGACACCCTGTGCTGGGGGGAGATGTAGAGATTGTCTGTTTTGTGTCTCCTTGTGATGTGTCACAATCCTGGCTGATCAGACTAAGACGCAGGGACGCATGTGTGACGAAATTAGACAAAAGCCAGAGCATGCAGTTAGCATTTTGGGTGGCAGCTCTACTCGACCCCCCACCACACACACACACATACAGACACACACAAAGCCTATCCCATCCAGCAGGCCACAGACAGAGAGACAGACAGAGAAGAGAGCGAGACAGCCGAGCCCTGTCTCAAGTCGGTGCGTGGCACGGAGTCACGGTGCAGCGAGCGCAAACGATTTGAGGCATATGTCAAGTTCTTCTGGACTCAAAACAAAGCGCTGTCACCGCGGCCGGCAGCCCGGCCCGACTCGGCGCACTCACCAAGTCAGAAGACGAAAGCCATCCTGTCCAATCGGCCTCCGCAGAATGCAGCTTGTGCTCCCTTCTGAAAGGCGCATCCAATTTGCCTGCAAGGGGAGAGAGGGAGAGAAAAGAGAAAGAGAGGGGGACAGAGAGAAGAGAGGGAGGGAGGGAAGGAGAGAGGGAGGGAGGGATGAGAGAGGGAGGTTGTAGCGTCCCTGAGACTGAGTCCATTCACATTAGCACACTGCAGGAGACACCACACACAGATCCAGTCCTGCACCAGACTGAGAGAGCCAGCAAGCAGAGCCATGTCTACCCAGTAGCTGGCAGAGCCATAGACACGCTCTAGAGGAAGACAGAGAGACAGAGGCTCACAAAGGGAAATGTACTCAGAACCATACAGTGTTCAGTGGGTTCATTTCTACAATCCTTGATATTCTTTCAACATAAACTTCATATTTCTTTGTAGGTTTCTCTAAGGTGAACAACGCTTCAATTGTCATGTTCCATACAGAACATAAATATCATGTGTAGGATGTACAATGCATCACACAACTATACAATTTTTAGATATTCATTTAGGTTTCTATTTGAGAGGGTCATACATTGTTAATAGATGTGGCTGTATACCACTGTTTGTATTTTGACATGCAGATTTTTAAATGTCATCCAAAGCTTTAGAAATACTCTTATTTTAGTCCGGATTGTTCTGACATGTGAGACGTCATTTACTGAAATGGGATCACTTCGGTGTTTTTGTAAGGCAAAAAATCAAAAGAACAAATATTTTTTCTTTGAAAAAAATGTGGCTGACAATCCCCCACTGTACATTATGTATTTTTAAATGTTGTTCTACTTTTCATGTGTCAAATTTAATTACAAAAACAAAAGTAGTGGGACAAAGGACTTCTCATTGGGACTTCCGTGCCATGTCTAATAAATTTCTCCATTATTTAGAGTCAGATACATCTCTAGTCTGTCTTCGTGGCTAACAAAATAGTGAAATAAGCCTTTTTGTAGGGTAGCTCCAGGGCATTGCTCGGCTCTTGGGCTTGCCATGTATGTAGTTGGCTAACCTCAATAATAATAATCCAATATTGCAAATGCAGGGCTTCAGCTCTCTAAGTCTGGGATATTAGCCCATATTATTTCCCATATGTATAAATAAATGTCTGGGAGTGTGTTTGTCTGTCATAACATAAGCGTTGGGCCAATTCAAGTTTAATTTTTCCTTGCTGTGCTGTTGTTGTGTCTCTGATATTACAAGCCAAACACATTTCTTTTTCCCTATCTCTTATGAATTGAATAATGCATATACTTAAGGGATAAAATAATGAATATTATTCTGTGTTTCTAATAATGCGCTGTTTATTCTATTCTCATTTCTGGCATTTTTCAAAGATAATGGCACAAATAAACCACTGCCACTTTAGAATTAAAAATAGACTTGTGCTGCTTGTTGGAATATTAACTCCTCCCAATGGACACCGTCAGCATAATGAACAACAGTGAACAAAAACATTCTTTAGCCTGTTCAGGTTGAGAGAGAGAGAGAGAGTAATGCATGGTAAACATAACTCAATAAGATGACTTATGTCCCCAATTTTCTTTGACTTTGGTCATCAGATATACATATATCTGTATAACATTTTTCTGCTTTTCTCTAACAGTCCTGGAACCAAAAGGCAAGAGGCCTCATATTACTAATTAGTATGCATAATATTCAACAAGATACTTTATCCAAATACATTTACAATTACACATTTACATTGACTCGTTTCTCCAAAGCGACTTAGAGATGAGCATTGACATTCAAGCCACAGTGCAAAAGGAGACCATAGAGTAACAATAAGCACCTTTACACACAAGAAAACTAAAGGATGATAGTGCAGTTTAAAGGTGCTGTGCGTTTTAGAGTAAGGTGTAAGTTTTAGTTTAACCCTTAAGCCGGTATGACGGGAATGTTGGAAATTGAACGCTCTATAGAATATCTGGGTTCATTGAACTGAACTTCTGTTAGAATGTTCAAAAGTCCTCTGCTTAAGGGTTAAAACATCCAAAAATGAGCCAGAAATAGCTAAGAACGTGAACAAACCTCCGTTTTTGACGTGCTGTACATAAAGTAAAATACATAAAGCTCTCAGAGCTTGCACACAGTCACAAATGAAACTTGATGAGATGGTGCCACTAATACCGTCTCCATATTGGCAGCAAAGACCAAAAAGAACTTGAGCGAAATATCAGTAATACACTGGTCTATTGTTTGCTCCGTGTGTTCTTGTCTTGCTCTTTTTTCAACCTCATCCTAAACAGAAGGGTGGGGGTGGGGGGGGGGGGTGGAGGGGGGTCTAATGATCTTCCTTCCCAGCAGCAAGTTTGTGAAAGTCACTTGATAAATGGACGGAGTTAGAAGGTGTAGTGGTGGTGGCTCCGCAAACAACCCAGTGGCTCCACAACGAGAGGGTCTGTGGGAGCCTCGCCTCTCCACGCCCCCACACCTCCCCCACTCCCCTCGCCGCCCCTCTGATGCCCTTAACGACTCGACGACGGTGCATAATGATGATAAACACTTTATTTTCCTCCACCAGTGAGTGCGCATTACCTAATGATGTTCAATGGCAGTTGTGAGTGGTAAAGACAACAAATGCATTATGCCAATGCATCTTAAATGGGAATCCCTAAGGAAACCCATCTGAATTGTAAATTTCGTCCCGCTCTCATTTTTCATGTAGAAACGCCACGCAGCGAAGGCAAACTCCAAACAACTGTGTACTTAATGTGTGGTGTTTCTTTTTTTTCATTTTCATGTGCTACCACTTAGGTGTGTGTGAGTGTGTATTTATTTGTATATAATGTTCTGCATTTACTACTCTGATCATGCTAGGAACAGGACGAGATTGATGTCCCCACTAGAAGCTCTGCTTTGCTCCAGCTTAAGTATCCACTTAGGAAGAGTCAGCGCTGCATACCAAGAAGCAGGTATGTAGTTACTGATATCTGCAATTTCGCTTGGATTTTAGGGAAAACTTTCCATTTTGGAGAGGCCTCAAAGGTCTTTTAATCACAGAGGCGAGCTGGTGATTAAGGCTATGCACAGTACCTTTTCTGATCCCCCTTTTATGAAAGAATGGCTGGCAACGTGTCCCTTGTCATTTGGGACCATGGCTGGCCTTCAGAGACTATAACACAGCCGCCAGTACCACCGCGGAAAACTGGGCGGCCATTGTGCAGGGGAGCATGGGAAGGCTTCCTGGCAGCTGGGTGAGGCACGGAAACAGGTGAGGTGGTGGGTGGGGGTTAGGGTATCAAGTTAGAATCGCAGTGGTTAGTGTGTGTGTGTGTGTGTGTGTGTGTGTCTGTGTGATGGAAAGTGGGGAAGGCAGCTTTAAGACAAGAGCGCTGAGAGGGGGAACACGATCTGATAACCTGGAAATAAGTGCGCCGATACCCTGCGTTCTCAGTGGCATCTCAGCTAGCCGCCTTTCAGCACCTTTGATTTAAGCGCCGGGTCCGCGTTCCCCCCTGGGAACAGCAGCCCAACAAGTGAGGACATATCCCTGCTAACATGAGAGCCGGACGGGGAGAGGCACAGGCCACAATCCAGCTCTGGAGAAAAAGCAAAAAAGAATACTAGGCCTGGTAAACTGATAGTTTGATAGGGGTAAAGATAGTCATTTCCTCTCTGTTTAAAATATACGTCTACTTCCACTACTATTTGTAAGGTAGTACAGCTACTGTTACTACAGAATATTTCATGAATCTTAATCGACATAAACATATAACATTATCTCTGATAATACAGATACACCGTTAGAGGATATTTATGTTGTGTTCATTTTCGTCCGTTCGAGTTGGTCACCGAATTGTTTTCCCGAGCTATGAACAGGAGGTTGCAAATGGAACGCCCCCTGAAGTTGTATCCTGACTCATTCAGCTTGTTCAAACCCGAGTTCGAAATTCCAAGATGGCTGCGTCCATTAAAGGCCCGCTCTGTTACTCTAGTCATTTCTTTGCGACTTCTCACATTTTTCTCTACGGAGCCCCCCCCCTACTAACTTGACTCTCGCCAGATGTATTTCGTTCCGCCTAGCTCCACTCATCCATCTGGGATCGATCCATTGGAGAGGTGTTTCAGAAGGCTGGGCCTTATCAAAAATGATTGCATATGCATTGGATAAGCCACTTGTCCGTCATCTATTAACGTGCTACTTCAACCACTCACATCTAAGCCAACCCGTGACGCTGAGAACAGTCTCACAGTCACTTCTATGCTACGTCACATCTATGAAACTCCCGTCCTGCGTCCTGATTGGCTCTACCATAAAATCTGGTGCCGAAATCACTCTCAACGGAAGCAATCCCAGATGGATGTGAGTGGAGCTAGGCGGAGCGAAATTCATCTGGCGAGAGTCAGGTTACCCCCCTACAGTTTTGGGGTGCATATTTTACAGCCATCTCTTTGGTCTTTTGGCTTGGTCTGCCATGGTGAACATCTAAAAATGATGAACCCATCGCTGCTTGTTCTTATAACTAGCCGGCATGGCTAACCGGTGCTTAAGGAGGTGTGTACTGTATGTCCAGAGGATTTTAATCATTTTATGTTTCTCGCTCGTTTTCCCGTTCTCACGAGACTTCCTGATTCAGATTTTGCCGGGATGCAGATGCAGATCTTGCAAGGCTGGTTTTCCGCTTGGAGATGGTAGGGGGAGCAGGAAAAGCCGCCATTTTCGGTCATATAACCATCACAATGATTTCTAAACTGTTTTAGTAAGTTTAAAATGTTGCATAGGGGGCCTTTAACAGTAAATGAGAGCTGTAGATATGCTCTGTTTATTAGCAGTTCTGTCAGATGTGTGTCTTATTAAATTTGTCATAGTGTCCAACCTCTATCTGTCACTATGTTGCTATCATGTTCATTTGTGTAAAATACTGTGTAATGCTTTGTTCCAAACTGCTATTGCTATATCTGGTAACAATTGCTAACAATAGACAATTGCTAACAGTAATTTTGTCACGACTTGTTGACTAATTGGAACGCAACCAGCTCAGGTTTTTACAAGGCTGTGACATGCCGAATCACAAGACGTTTTACGAGACAACTGGAATGCAGCATTAGATGGCATCACTTTTCTTTTTTAATATTGGCCCCTTTGACATGGTTCTTTGCTGATGCTAACCTTCTCCCACTTTAGCTTCCTTAGGTTCCTGCTGTCCAGAGGTTTGTTCCGTGACTCCTTTCTTATCTCTTATCCTTAGGAGGTCATTGCAGATCTGAGAATGACTTAAATGGACCATAGTCCATTTCATATTTCACTAGTGATAGTATCTGTTGCAGAAAGGGGACCTTGAAATAACTATCACTTGTTATGTTGTCACAGGACAGAGATATTTTGGGAAGCACTCTCCACAATATCATGCAAAGCTCCAGAGATTTCAGAGCTCATATGAAACTCCTGAGTCTGTCATTTATAGCTTTTTCCACAACAATTTATTCCATTTATCAGAACATCACCAGGCAAATTAGCAAAGGCTGATTACATAGCTGTCTATGGGGAGGGTGTCTTTATTTTTGAGTCAAATAGAGTCCAATATGCATTTGAAATTAAAGATCTGATTAAGAGCGACTGTACACACATTGTAGCGGTCCTCAAGAGAACAGCAAACTGCTCCAATTTCTTGGCGGAGAGCAAAATGGAACACATCAGATGTTCACAGGCTGCAGAAATGTTGTCAGTGACCTTACAGAGTTTGTGTCTAAGGCACCGGTCCTCTTGCATTTCCTTTGGGTTCCTGTTCCTGAAGACTCAGACGTACCTCCATTGGATCCCCATGGTCAGACAAAACATATTAAACTCCATGTTTTGGTCGAGCGCCCCCTTGAATTGTCCTTGATGCTTGAAAGTGTGTCATAACGACGTCGGGGGAATCGCCTGTATCATGTCACTTGGGAGGACTGGGGACACTGAAAACAGTCGGCCGCGATCAACACGCCGCTCAACCAAATGTCCTGCTGTGTCTTGGGCTTCCTCTTCGCCGAGCACGTTCCCCAGATCTGACCGAAGAAAGGCTGTTTAATGACACTAATCCACTAACCTGTGCCTGTCACGGTCACCCTTAGGTCCAACACACCTTGGAAGGCATGGGGCAACGCGAGTGCATTACCTTGTGCCAGCTCATCCTTCCAAGGGCGTCAGGCAGAGTGGAAGCGTCGAGGGAAGTGGCGGACTGTCACGGTCGCTAAGACGACATGGAATGGTGATGGGGAGACGGTGGGCCTAACAGCCTGGCCTGCTGTCATGAGTGGCTAGACCTCACAGAGAATCATGGGAACAACATTGACAATGTACACACACACACACTCACACACTCAAACAACACACACACACACACACACTCACACACACACACACACACACAGACATACACACACACACACACACACACACACACAGAGAGACACACTCACACACACACACACACACACACACAAACATATGGTACATGCTCATAACCACATATACACTCAGACATGTGTGTGTATTACATAGGGAAGTCCAGGATCATAGCACATTGAAAGAGGTGTGCTGGCATTTCTAGAGATCTAGCTGTCATTGTATAAAGCAGATACCTTACTGAGCATATGTCCTCTCTAATAGATTATAACAGTTAACAACGAGCAGTGCTTTTATCCTTGATGTGCTTATGTGACACCAATCAGCTGTAAGCTTGTCTATTGACATAACTGAAGAAAAAAACACTGTTTTTCTTTCTCTAAACAGCATCCTGTCATGTAAACACAAAATGAGCTCACACACAAACAGATGAATGCACATAGAGCATGTGAGCTCTCACCTCTGTCTCACACACAGACACCCCCATGCAGTGAGAGGTGACTTGTTTCTCTCAGAGGCGTTGATAATCACGGTAGCTGATTAGGTGTGCCTTTCATCAGAGAGCAAATATGCCATATTTGGTAAGGCATGAGGTAATGATGATATCTCCCTTTTTGCTCTTCAAAGGGACAGCCTCGGGCGGTACTTAAAACAATAGATCAAATACACAGTGTTGCAATGCAGCCACGTGTGTAAAACATACTGAAATATTCTCATAAGAAGTTGCACCAACTTGACTCCTCAGCCACCCAAGTCACACCCCCCACCCCAACTCTGAGAAACGCAGACAATGTCACGCCATTGGTCTAGACGCCTCATCGCCATGGCTACGACCCTGTTCCTATGGCCACTGGACCTCCTTCCTGTCTGCCAGGTTCGTTCCCCTTCTTTTCCCCATCAGCCATTGTTGCGCCATCTGTCTGGCCCCTCACTGCTATGGCATCATTTCCCTGCCCAGTAGGACTATGTAGATTCCTCGTCACTGTGGCTCTTTGCTTATAAGACCCATGTGGAGGACCTAATTAATCTACTAGCTCCTGGCATTGCGGCGGCATGTCCCTCAGCATCTGACATGGAACCGTCATCCCCCTTCTCCCCCATTCCCCTTTACTGCCCCCCTGCCACACACAAAAACACTCTTTTTGATGAAAGTTTGACATTTTAGAGTGCCGATCTGAGCCAAAATGACTATGAGCTTCTTTGTTTTTTTTTTTTTGTTTGTTTTTTCATGATGCACTCAATGTTTGTCAAAATAATGGGACAGAATGGAATGAAAAGCAATGATATTTGACGTATATATCCCAAAAATAGTTCACATGCTTTAGCAGGTATTTAAATGGTTCTCTCTTGGTGATTGTGTGCAACATGGCTAATTAAACAGTGGCTGAAACCCAGCTCTGCGCTCCTGTGCATGCAGATCTGTGATTCTGAGAGATCCGAGTTGTGCCAGGTAAGTCCACGCCACAGGAAAGTGGTGCCAGGTAAGGGTTTGTGTGTGTGTATGGTTGTGTGTGTGTGTGTGTGTGTGTGTGTGTGTGTGTGTGTGTGTGTGTAGGGGTGAGTGGGTAGCAATGGCCTGAGGAGGACCGCGGGAAACAAAGGTGAGTGTAATAAGGGGTGAAGGCCGCCCCCCCAGTCGGTCGCTGGCTGCCCTCGTGCTTCCTCCGAGGCCGTAACCCAAGATCAGTGGCCAAAGCGGGGTCACTCACTCCCCCTTTCCCCCTCCAGCACCCCACCCCCCAAACTGGGGGAGCAAGGGACAGGAGCAGGCCGTGGCAGGGGCCACTGAGCACTGAGGGGACGGAGGCCCTCCTCCACATTCAAACAATTGGGTCACTCAAAGAGAAGGGCAGGAGGGGTGGGGGGCAGGAGGAACAAGACAAGGGGGTGATGGGGGTGGGGTGGGGGGGTCAAACACTACACTCAGGCCTGTGAGTGACGAAACGTTAGAGGAAGTGTCTGTGTGGGGGGTGGAGGAGAGATTGGGAGGCTTGTGTTTGGAGCAAATTGGGAGGGCGTGGCGTGCGTGTTGAAGGAGGGCTGAGGGCCCATGGAGTGGAGAGGATTAATTGCAGTGATGTGGAGGAGGACGCACAGAGGCAGCGCGCGAGAGGACAGGGGAGAATGGGGGTAATGACGCGTGGCCACAGGTCAAGGATGAAATCATGAGACCCTCCCCAGTGTTTACATCCGACACCCCAACGCCCACCCCCACACCCAAACCCCCACTCCACCCCTGCCATGGCATCCAACCAGAATCCTCCCTGACAACCCGCCAGTCAACAACACCACTCCTACTGCTGACAGTACATCATAATCCACATCTTCATCTGAATGGACATCAATCATTTACCATCACAGTCTTTATCAGGGCCTGCCACTTGCGTTTGCCAAAACAGCAAGATAGTGGGATCAGGATCCACTTCCTTATAGCATCTCAGTGCAGTCTGTTTCCCAATGCGACTGGGTCTCTTTTGAGGACATCCTGTGGCCTGCACCCAAAGTAAAGGCATTTGTCATCTCCATTGCATTTGTCATATTTGGTAACAACAATAACAATATTTTTTACATTTTATTAAAGACTTTGTAGTTTTGAAGGGAACAATGCTAACGTCTCAAGTTCAGGGAGTAGTAACGGACATATTTCTTTAAGACAAACAATGTTTTGATTCACACTCCACTGAATCATTATTCAAAGAGCCCGGTCTTGCTTTCTCTGCTATTATGAAAACCCTTTTATCATAGTGTCCTTAAGCGAGTGGAGTCTAGCCAGGCGAGGGCCGTGTAAACAGCACTGGGTGGATTTGTCACAGATGCCTGAGAGGCCCAGTCAGGCAGTCAGTTAAATGTTGAGGGGAGGGTTAAAAGCCAGGTAAACACACACTCTGACCTGACATGGACAGGGCCCAGGGTGGAATACACTCATCTCTCTCTCTCTCTCTCTCTCTCTCTCTCTCTTTCTCTCTTTCACTCTCTCTCTCTTTTACTTTCTCTCGGTCTCTCTCTAAGCACTAGGGATAAATTAAAGAGATGAACACACATCCTTTCTCCTCTCCTCTCCTCGTTGTGGCATTTTGCGTGAGGTAAGTTGAGGTGTACCTCGCCGTATAGGGCGTTCCAATTACTCGTCTGTAAATGCGCGGAGCAGAGTGGCGCAGCACAGAGCAGGTGCCCTGGGCTGGTGATTATCAGGAGTGATATTCGGCGGCGTTTGAAACATTCACAAGAGGTGACCGGTGGGCAGAGAGCCCCTTCATCTGAGAACAAGCACACTGGTGGTGGCTTTTTGGGTGAAAAAAAAGCTTCGTAGTAATTTCTCTGGTCTCTCCATCACTCTATCGATGTGTGTAGAGGTGACAGAGTGGTGTCATGTGAAGCACTAAGGGCAAAATTTGAATGCTATTTGTTCAGTCCACCTTTGACAATCAGCTTGTTTTGCTTGAGGGTTGGTTAGTAGAACTGGCTGGTTGTTTGGAAAGGGCCTTTCCTAATTGCTCAAACTTTGTTTGCCACAAAGTCGTCCTCCATTTTTTTCTTTCTGTTTTTCATGTACAGAGAGGTGCCATTTTTTCCCCACTGCCTTTTGATTTACAAGATAAAAGACACAAAACAGCAGGGAATAAAGAGCCGGCACAGCCACAGTAGATTTTACCTAGGGAGGTTCGGTCTCATGCACACACATATACTCTATACACACACTCAAGCCCCATCACAACTCAAATGTGAAGGATTAGCTTTCATGTATGCAAGTACACACACACACACACACACACACACACACACACACACACACACACACACAATGACACTAACACACCTCCAGACACACATCGCACAAACACACATAAACATACATGAATGCACGTATGAGCAATACACTTAAATGCACACGCATAAATGCACACACATACCAGCACATACACATGCCTGCACACACATACACCCCCAGACACACAGACGAGCACACGAACACACACACACACACACACACTGGTGGCGCACCAGAGGAGAGACATGACTTACGCATGGTGTGCTTAAATGAGGGAGAATGACCTCTGGTGCTGATTTGACTGTTAGATTTGACAGGCAGCCACATTGCAGCCATTTTGACTAATTGGGCTAATTTGCAGGCAAGTGAGGTAAGGAGTCCCCAAGGAAAGGCAAGAAAGCCTACGCTGTCATCTCCCCCTCTTCTAACTCATAATATGCATGGACTATGCAGCTCCTTCACACACTTCTAACTCCGACTTTCAAGGTGCCCGCATTTATAATACTATCCCTCACAACAACATACTGCTAATAGGAATCCTTTGATCATTAGAAATGTGGCATATGGCCTACTGAGTGCAAACGCATTTTGTATTTTGTATTTTTTTTCATATACACCTATGTACAATAAGGAGTTGTATTATTTCTTATGAATTTCTGGTTTGTTTAGATAGAACTTGGATTAACGGTTTGCATCATTTGCATGCCAAATATTTGTATATTTGTGCATCATTTGTAATGTTTTTACTAATCCAAGCTGTTTTCTATTAGTCTTGTCACTCTGCTATATAACGTTATGTAAAAAATGTAGTAGAAAAGTAAGACATCAAATAGAGTATTTTTCACAATTTCACTTTCTGTGAAACACTCAGTCTGCAGCTGACACTGTGGAAGTGTCCCATCTGAGGGAATACACTAAAAAGCATGTCATCTGCTTTGAGGGTATTCTGGGGCAATTTCCCAATGAGGTTTGCTTTAATATCAATAACATGTACTAACATGTCCAATGTAAGTCCCGCTGCTTCAGCAGCCGCAGAAACACTTGGGAAACATTTGTACTCATGTGCTCTCCCCACGTGCACTTCCACGTAGGGGACAGATATGAACGCGCTCCTTTCTAAACAAATGAGTGTTCCTCTAACATGCACAAGCCAGAGCACTATGCTCTGCAGTCTGCAGCCCCTTGGCACTCGTGGGCTAGCTGGTCATCTGCACTTGTGGGGATAAGGCAGCAGGGATGGGTGTGAGACACAACATATGTTATTCGCTTTTCCAATACTTGGGATGCCTCCCAGGGAAATTTTCCACCATCGCATTATGACACAGAAAATGAAAGAGGCTCCATTGTGCCCCAAGATGGACCATGGACGGCCAAAAATAATATCGGCGACTCCGACATCTCCTGCTGGTGACAGCTAGGCTGGAAACATCACAAACAATATATCTGAGTTTAACTTCAGAAAATAATATGAAGACATATATTTATATATATATATATATATATATATCTCTAAGAGAAATTGCCCCAGTATTCTCAGAGTTCTGCCATCATTCCCTTCCCCCACTCCCTGTCTCACTGAATTGATAAATTACTACAATACAATACAATAATAATAATAATCATTTTATTATTAATAATTGAATTATTAAATCAAATACAATTTGTGGATGATTAGAGATTTTAGATGGGACAGGAGAGTTGCCTAAGGCAAAGCAGGAGTTGGCCTTATAAGCGTATTGCCACTGTTCACTATTTTTAGTGACCACATTCAAGAGAAAAAAAGTACATTGACTCGGCTGATAATTATGCACAACCTTAAAACACAGCGAATTACTGCATCATTTAACAAAGGGAAAACAACAACAGGGTAAAAATACATATAATAAGCGCATGTGAATATGTAAAGCTGTCTCATGCACTCGCATCAATCCATTTATTGCTTCAGACAGATGACAAATCACTGTATAAACAGGACAACCTAGTCTCATATCCTCAATTATTTTCTAACTCTAGATGGCTCCATATGAAGGGTTGACACAAAATGTAATAAAAGAAAACTTTGTGTGTCATTGCCTGATCTGCACAATCACAAAAATATAACCTCTTATCACCCATTAAAATTCATACCTAACCTTGTGCTGTTTCCTCATCTCTTACTCTCCTTACTGATCTACAACACAGGGTGGCTGTGCTTTCCTCTTGTTTCAGGTATAGACATCTAATAGTGCTGTTACTGTTGAATCCCTGTGTTTATATAGCCTAATGTAATCACAGAATACCAGCATGACCATATTGAGTCATTTAGCTGGTTTTAGGTCTCATAGCAACAGCTAACCCCACTATCTTCAGCAGCAGCATCCATGGCAGTGTTAGGGCCCGTCCACACGGAGACGCTTTTTGGGTTAAACGCAGAGGTTTTGCTTCGTCTTGGCGGCGCCCAAAGCGAATCCTGTAAACGCACTGCCGAAACGCTACTTTTTGAAACCTGGTCCCAGAGTGGAAAAATCTGAAACCGTAGCCCTTTTGAATTCGTTTGGACAGCTTAAAGCCGACATCCTACTTTATGCATATCGATGATGTCATCGCCACACCTCAGCTGCCCTGGACTTGACACTTATATACAATTGCCTAACAATACTAGTTTTCATACATGACATTACCTACGATTACACTCCGTAGGATAAATATCACAACTGGTGCTGCGCAGCGCCGATAGCTTATGACCGTATGTATGTATCCGCTTGGACGCAAATATTCTTGATACGGTTCCAGGGAAGACGGAGGAAAAAAAGGTCGGTTTGGTACGTGTGGACTAGGCCTTAGAGACATGGTGGTGTCTGTGCTTTTAAACTGATCTCCTTGATCCAGCGTTGTGCCTCAGATCTCCTCAGCAGGGGGTCAAGGAGGGAAATCATCCAAATAATTTCCGAGTGTCAGAAACCCAGCAGATATGTGCTTCACTGCTGGGATGAGTTCCGCACAACTGAGTTGGGAGAGAAAGAGTGTGTGATAAGGAAGCATTTTGTATGAAGATATACTGATAGAGGGAATATATGAAAAGGAGGAGAGAGACAGACGTGTCAGAGAGAAGAGAGAGAGAGAGAGAAGAGAAGAGAAGTGAGGGTGTTGAAATGAGGTGAAAGGAGAAAAGAGAGGGTACAGGGGTCAGGGTTTTAAACACTCAAGTGTCCAGTCACAACCCTGTCAGTGGAGCAGCTCAATCACACCACAGATCTGGAAAAGAGTGATGAGGAGGGATGAGGATATTAAGAGGTTAACAGTGTTGGAGAGAGAGAAAGAGAGAGGCAATGACAGAGAGAGAGAGAGAGAGAGAGAGAGAGAGAGAGCAGGGCCAGATATTGGAGGACAATCACCATGATGGATATGTGGTAAGGAGATGACATAAACAGTGACAGGAGGTCTCCCAGGTTGGCAGACCTGATTCCACTAGGCCCTACTGAAGGGGCGGGGGGCTCAGAGAGATCATTACCGGACAATAATTCATTCCTGCCAGAAAGAGGATTGGGGTAGATCCCCAGATCTGTATACATACAGAGAGAGAGAGAGTGGTGGAGGTAGAGTGTTATTTGGTGGAGAAGGAGGTTCCTCTGTTTAATCCACAGAGGAAGCTACGGAATCCACAGTGTTCCTTGCAGCATCAGCATCAGCAGTGGTAGCCGTGGCAGTGGTAGCCGTGGTAGCAATGATGGCTGTGTCCCAGTGAGAGGAGCTTCCTCCAATGTCCCCACGCCAAGGCAGGTCTGGGTCACCCCTCACACTCACGCTCGCCTGCCGACCAACCGCCAAGCTCAGCGCAGAGACGTGATTGGCCGTGACAGAGCCTTGACGAGTAATTGCTCTAATCACTGAGCGCGGCTGGGCTCACGGTCGGCGTGGTAACGGGGAGTAGGTGGGGCCATGGAGCGGAGTGGAGGAAGGCATCAGGGATCATACCTCGCCCTCGTCCTGACATGTGAGGCAGAGGTAGCCTCTAATGGAGGACCTTTCCCCCACCCTCTTTTCCCCCCTATTACCAAACCCTTTATCTCTCTCTCTCTCTCTCTCTCTCTACTCTTTCTTTCTCTCCATTTCTCTTTGCAACTCTGTCTCTCTGTCTTTCTGAGACTCTCTATACATTTCTCTCTCTCTACATACCTCTCTCTCTCTCTCTCTCTCTGGGTCTCTTTTTCATTTTCCCTGTCTCTCACATCCTCTGTCTCTCCATTCATTTGTCCAATTTCTCTCTCTCCTCCCCTGTCTGTCGCCGTAGCAGGTCTGAGTCTCCTCCACGCCAGTCATCCGCCCCCCTCGTTAGATGAGCTCAACAACAGGGTCTCATAGCCGTACAGACACCATCGTCGCGCTGCTTCTGCCCTGGACGAATCGTAGACCAACCAGCAGGGAAAGCAGGGCGGCCACAGACAAACAGACGACAGCAAAAAACAGGAAAACGGGACGTAGACGACATGACGGGAAGACAGGGGGTCCGGGAAAGGGGGGTGGGGTGGGAGTGCGAGAGACGGGTCACAAGAAGTCACAGATCCCCCCGCCTCCCCCGACCGCACCCTACCCAAAAACGGGGCTCAATTAGGGCTAGTCGTGGGTCTTCCGATCCAGCGCCCCAGTGATACTGGGAACCGGTGTGTGCGGGATGACAGGGCGGAGCGGTAGGTATATCATCCTGTCAGCTTCGCTCATAGGTAGCGGGGGACTCAGTGCGTTTAATTATATGAGGGTTGTCAGCGCTGGTGCAGGGCTGTGGTGCGCTGCGCTGCCGAGCGGGGAGGCAGGCTGGGAGAATAGTTAGAGAGATTGCAGCGCTGACGAGACAGCTCTGACAGGCCCGCATCTCCTACACACTCACACAGAGCCACCTCCCCCCCACACACACACACACACACACACACACACACACACACACACACACACACACACACACACACACACACACACACACATACACACACATACACACACACACACACACACACACACACATACACACACACACACACAAACACACACACATGCCATCTAGTGCTGGATGGTATTGGCTTGTTGTCTGGGAAGGTGAGAGACAGAGAGGAGAGGAAGAGATGGGGGCTAGATCTCAAAACTCCTACTGCTTTAAGACGAGGGCTTTGCTTGCTTTGATGTGCCTGAGAGCATTGGGCAAACAAAAAGCATACGAAAGGGGGAGGGGGGTTGTGTTTTATTTCTTTTTTTATTTGTTTTGAATCAAAGAGATACAAATCTCCATTTTAAGATGTCAGAGGATTATGCTTACCAAGGCTACAAAGAGATTTTATTTACCCAGTGAAAGAAACAGAGGATGGTTCAAACAGATCAATTTTCATGCACATTTAAACAGTCACATAATGTTTACTTAACCAAGTCAAGTATTTTCATGCACATTGGTATCAGTCACATAATGTTTACTTAACCAAGTCAAGTACTGACAGTTCAAAGTATGTATATCTTGTTGTGCAGCCTACATTACCATTATATTTACTATTTTTAACCCTGGTCTCTCTATAGCAGTGTTTCTCAAAGTGTGGTCCGGGGACCACTGGTGGTCCGCAAGCTATCCCAAGTGGTCCGCGAGCAGACGTGGTAAAAAAATAATATAGATGAGTTGTTTGCAATATTGAACCAACTTGTATGTAAATCCAAACAGTTCTGCAACACTACCTATGTAAGCTATGCCAATTTAAATCATATGAATCCTCTGACACAATAAACAAGGTGCAAAGACAATAAGCACGGTGGTTCAGTGAGTAGGCCTATTGTGTCTTAGCTAGGTGGTCCGTGAAGTTTTTTCTACTGGTTAAGTGGTCCTTGGTCTGAATTAGTTTGAGAAGCACTGCTCTATAGCATACATGGTTGAGTATACACAGTGATATAGGCTACAATATGAAGGCTAAACTGATATGACTTTGAATTGATTTAAAAACATCAACTTTTTTCTCCAAAGTTCCAAGGCATTCCAAGTTATTGCCTTTAAGGGATACTGACAAATTATAGCTCTTTGTAAAAATGTGTGGGCATGTTTTCCTCCCAACATTGTTATTAAAAGAGATTTAAATCCTATGAGCCCCCGTGTCCTCAAAAGAAGTCCATATTTATGCCTATCAAAGTATTTCAGAATTAGTATTTGACCAGCGCTTAAGTTGTTTTTACAAGCGCACAGTGCTGCCTTATTTTATTTTAGTGACTGACAAGTATAATGTTGGGCCAGAGTGCCGTGTCTTTAGCGTGCATTTCCAGGAAGTGAAGGCCCATGCGATACACATCAGTGCGGTTCCTCGGTCTAAGTGGATAATGCAGATAGGAAATTAATAGATGGAGACTACCTAAATGCATATGGGCCTGCTTTTTGGGCTCAAGTTCCCCTGCACCCCCAGGGCTCAGAGGGATAACAGAGGGAGTGCACCAAAGTTATTCAAAACCTATGTTCTCTTTGCTCCCACTATTGTGTGCACACATCACCACACACACACACACACACACAATCAGATTAATACATATACTGATACACTGGAAGACTTACACACAAATACAACACAAAAATGTACTCACACAAACACAGACACACACACACACACACACACACACACACACACACACACACACACACACACACACACACACACATTTTACATAGACATAGAAATTAAAATGAGTTATTTTCAGCACTTTCTCTCTCTCTCTCTTCTCTCTCTCTCTCTCTGTCAATGTTATCAGCAGGCCTTGCTTCTCTTCTCTATCAAAGGAAGCTGTATCTAATTGAGTTAACTAACTCCTGAGTCGAGTCTGGACTCCCCTGCGCTCCGCTGGGCTATGATTCACACACAGCCGGCTGGGGCTGAGGAGGACCAGATGCAGGGCTGCCCAGGCTGCAGCCTCCCCAGCGGAAGAGGGAAGAGGGACGGAGGGGGGTGGTGGTGGTAGTGGAGGGTTGGTGGGGTGGGGTGGGGTGTGGTGTGGTGGGGTGGGGGGGTTATGTGAGTCTTCCTCCGCCTGACACAGCGCTCTGCTCTGCTGTGCTCCACTTGAGTCCCCTTGCATCGCATTCCCCGGCAAATTTACCTGAAATCCACTCTAGTGCAAATCCACAGCACAGCTCAGCGTAGCTCAGCCCTGCCCTGCATGGTGCTCGGGCTGGGGGAGACGGGGGATGGGGCAGTGGGGAGGAGGGAATTGGAGAACCGTTCATAATGAGATTTTTGCTTTCCCTTTCCTCCACCCCACCCTCCCCTTTTTTTCTTCTTCTTCTGAAACATCACCCCATCCACTTTCCACCCAAGTCTCTCTCTCTCTCTCTCTCTCTCTCTCTCTCTCTCTCTCTGTCTGTATCATTCACTGTGGAATTCTCAGAAAGTTTGGAAAAAGACACTAACTTCTTTAAGTGGGTATGCGAGCGAGTCTGCTCCCTGGATGCCTCTGAGGGGTCTGGAGGTCTTTGGTCCCCTGGCAGGAAGCCCCTGAGTCAGACCTCGACCCTCCTCACCTCCTCACCTCTCCCCTCCACCTCTCATCCCCGATCCTCATCACCACTAATGGTCCAGCTTCAGTCCAACCCAGACTACCTCACCTATGTCAGAAGCCTTGTTTGTCAGCAATTTGCCATTTCCCCAGTCGCTTCTAGAACTGTATGAATTCTGGGATGAATAACCCAAAAAACAATGTGTCCAACCCCCAATCCTTGATTTGGCATGCATGACGTTGACTTTGATCGAGCCGAACGAACGAGCCATAATTAGTGCCGGGTCATTACCCTCTTAAACTGGAGTGCCACCGAGAGGGGTAGGGAGCGATGACACGGGTGGCCGTCTACCCCCCAAACCCCCACACACACACACACACACACACAAACACACACACATTCTCACACTCATACACTCACCCCTTTCCCTGCAGCACATGGGGGGTCTTCTCAGTCAAGCTTTTGGATGCTCGTTTCCTTCCAGGTAGGCCCTGAGGAGAGGCGATTAATTATAGCCCCTGTGTCTGCGCAGAGCAGGGTGGCATGGGACAGCATGACATGTGGCCAGCACTCGTTAAAGTCCTATTTAGTCACTTTATATCACGTGTATCGTGCATGTCAAAAGTGTTTTGTCTGTCCATCCCAAACGAGTCTGTGTGTTTTTTGTCTAAAAGCACCTGAAGCGCCTTAGCATGGAAGCTGGTGGGAGTGTGGCAGCAACTTGTCAGTGCAGTGTGCTCTGGAGGCCCTTCTGCTCTCTCTCTCACTCTCTCTCTCTCTCTCAGTTTTTTATTGGTGTTGTTCATCTCGGCAGTTTCATCTCCTGTGTCTTTCTCCCATAAAGCCCTCAGCATGCTTGGCTTCAAAGGCAGCCCAGAATAAATCAAGACCACTCAAGATTAACAACAGCAAATTATTCATGAGCCACAGGTCTCTAGCCGGGGACAGTGCAATATTGCACAGCACAGCACAGCACAGTGTAGCACTACACAGCACAGCACAGTGGAGCACTACACAGCACAGCACAGCACAGCACAGTGTAGCACTACACAGCACAGTGGAGCACTACACAGCACAGCACAGCACAGTGGAGCACTACACAGCACAGCACAGCACAGTGGAGCACTACACAGCACAGCACAGCACAGCACAGCACAGTGGAGCACTACACAGCACAGCACATCACAGCACAGTGAAGCACTAAACAGCACAGCACAGCACAGCACAGTGGAGCACTACACAGCACAGCAAAACACAGCACAGCACAGTGGAGCACTACACAGCACAGCACTGCACAGCACAGCACAGTGGAGCACTACACAGCACAGCAAAACACAGCACAGCACAGTGGAGCACTACACAGCACAGCAAAACACAGCACAGCACAGTGGAGCACTACACAGCACAGCACTGCACAGCACAGCACAGTGGAGCACTACACAGCACAGCAAAACACAGCACAGCACAATACAACACAACACAATACAGCACAGCACAGCAATAAAACAGTGCAGCAAAGCATAGCAGGACAGAGTACAGCACTGATTAGAACAAGTTGTAACACTACACAAGCAAAGCACATTTTTACAGAACAGTGCAACAGAACACATGAAACAACACACCATAGCACAGTGCAGTATGGCACATATAGATATAGAACAGTACACCTTAATACAGGCCACCATGGCATAGTATAGTGCATTGTACCTTATTCCAGGGCAATATGACACAGTTTAGAATGGTACACCTTAGTACAAGGCAACATCATACAGCGTAGAACAGTACACCTTAGTACAAGACCACATCACACAGCGTAGAACAGTACACCTTAGTACAAAGCCACATCACAGAGCGTAGAACTATACATCTTAGTACAAGGCCACATCACAGAGCGTAGAACAGTACACCTTAGTACAAGGCCACATGGACCAGCACAGCACAGCACAGCACAGCACAGCGCGCCTCCGAGCAGCCCAGCACAGAGTTGCAGAGCACACCCAGTGCTCAGCCTGACGTGTTGCACACTCCAGGCTCCCCCGCTGCTCTGGTGGCCCACAGCGCATTTAAATATTCATCTGTTTCCTCCGCACCTTCCGCGCCAAAGCAGCCAACACAATTACAGCTGCATTTTACAAGTGTTACATCTGGTCAGGGGGGGAAAAACGATCCCCACTGATAGAATCAGTGAAAACAAGGCTGTCGGTGGCGCTTTGGCGAAAAAGAAACGAGATTACCAACCCGTTGGCTCCGACGGATGAAATGGGAGCCTGGTTAATGTAGTCACGGTGACGCTCGGGGGGAGGGGATGTGGTGGTATCGCCTGTCTGTGACCAGTACAGTCAGAGTTGATTCCTTTGGAGCACTACACAGCACAGCACTGCACAGCACAGCACAGTGGAGCACTACACAGCACAGCAAAACACAGCACAGCACAATACAACACAACACAATACAGCACAGCACAGCAATAAACAGTGCAGCAAAGCATAGCAGGACAGAGTACAGCACTGAGATAGAACAAGTTGTAACACTACACAAACAAAACACATTTTTACAAGAACAGTGCAACAGAACACATGAAACAACACACCATAGCACAGTGCAGTATGGGCATATAGATATAGAACAGTACACCTTAATACAGGCCACCATGGCATAGTATAGTGCATTGTAATCTATTCAGGGCAATATGACACAGTTTAGAATGGTACACCTTAGTACAAAGGCAACATCATACAGCATTAGAACATTATTAATCTTAGTACAAGACCACATCTGGCGGTAGAACAGTACACCTTAGTACAAAGCCACATCACAGAGCGTGGGAACTATACATCTTAGTACAAGGCCACATCACAGAGAACAGTACACCTTAGTACAAGGCCACATGGACCAGCACAGCACAGCACAAAGACAGCACAGCCCAGCCCAGCACAGAGTTGCAGAGCACACCAGTGCTCAGCCTGACGTGTTGCACACTCCAGGTTCCCAGCTGCTCTGGTGGCCCACAGGCATTTAAATATTCATCTGTTTCCTCCGCCAGACCTTCCGCCAAAGCAGCCAACACAATTACAGCTGCATTTTACAAGTGTTACATCTGGTCGGGGGGAAAATCGATCCCCACTGATAGAATCAGTGAAAAAAAGGCTGTCTGCTTTTGGCTAAAAAAAGAAACGAGATTACCAACCCGCTGGCTCCGGCCGGATGAAATGGGGAGCCTGGTTAATGTAGTCGGTGACGCTGGGAGGGGATGTGGTGGTATCGCCTGTCTGTGACCAGTACAGTCAGAGTTGATTCCTTTTTAATAGGCTTTGGGCCCTGTTCCCATCGGAGAGTTTGGTTGACAATCTGACAAAGTTATCCAAGATAAATGGGTTATGGAAGGAAGGAAGGAAAGAAGGAAGGAAAGAAAGAGAGACCAAGGAAAGAGAGAGAGAGAGAGCTGACTTCCCTGTCTTGGTTTGACAGAGGACTTGCCCGGGGGGCTGTTGGGGCTCACCCGAAGGTCCCCGCAGGTAGACACCGACACGTACGTACGCACACACACACTCACACAGACACACAGACATAGATACACACACACACACACATAGACATAGATACACACACACACACACACACACACACACACACACACACACACACACAGCTGATCAAATTGTAGTCCCAGCAAGCCCTCTGTGCA
This sequence comes from Alosa alosa, assembly GCF_017589495.1. NCBI lineage: Eukaryota > Metazoa > Chordata > Actinopteri > Clupeiformes > Clupeidae > Alosa > Alosa alosa. Next base: position 31,123,520 of record NC_063204.1, read on the forward strand.
TCTAATAAAACAGCGTCTCCGTAGACAAATCCACACCAGCCACCACCAGTCCCACTCCGCCCTCTCTCTCTCTCTCTCTCTCTCTCTCTCTCTCTCTCTCTCTCTCTCTCTCTCTCTCTCTCTCTCTCTCTCTCCAGACTGCCAAACAACAGCGCCTGTCATCATCCCCATTAACAGGACATCGAGGAGAGCACCTAACACAGGGGTCTGTTTTGCCATTGAGTAATTCCTTAAATAAATACACTTTTCTGTGATCCTGTCATATCACGTTATCTATCAGTCCTGCCCGTTTTTCCGGCCCGTCCTCTCGTGGCGGCGGAGTGAATCGGGCGCTTTAAATGTCAAAATTGCTGCACTTTATTATCTTAATTAGGCCCTGTATAAAGGGGAGCATGAGAGGGCCCGAGCCCGACTGAGACTAAGCCATCATGAACGCTGAGGAGCGATGACAGGCGGTGAGTCTGGCCACATACAGCACACACACACACACACACACACACGTGCATACACGCACATACATGCACATACTATATATATATAGACACATAGATATACACAGAGAAAGGTGTATATGCACATGCATACACTGACAGACACACACAAACCCAAGCGCATAGCCATATACATACACCCAAGCACATACTTAACAAGCATGCACAGATTATATATAGATAGATGTAGATAAATAGACACATAGATAGATAGATATACACATAAAAACATGTACGCACATACACAGTACACTCAGATATGTGTGTGTCCACCATTCATGTACTTCATATCACCATGCTGTTATCATCTATCATACCATACTTGGCTGCGGGTCAGGTGTTTAGACACAGTCCAAGCAATACACATTATCAACAATATTCTCATGGTTGTGCAAATATGAAGCACACATAATGCACCTCACCTTGATACATGCATGCAAGCAAAACCTTGAAATACCTTCCCGCATCCACATGTAAACATCAAACAAATTCAAATGACTGAAAGCAACTTTTTGCTCTAAATCAAAGCGCACTCTTAAATCCCATTCCCCTACTTGGCCCGTATCTCTTTCAAATAGCCATAGTGAAAAACAAGAAGAAGAAGAAAGTCTGCTTCGCTTATCATAATTTAATAATTATCGTGTCTGAGCACGGATATGCTAAGCACTGGGCAAATGGCGAAAGCAACAACAACAGGAGGTTGTGTGTGAGTGTGAAGTGGATGTGATCTGGAGAAATTGATTTAGTTACAAGAGACAGGGACGGCGGCTAATGGTAGCCCAGCTTGACTGCCGCTTATATGAAACCGATTATTCATTACAAGGCTATTTCATGCTATTCATCACTATGCAAGCCTGTGTCTTTCAAACTCCCTTGTGTCAGAATGGCCTCGGGACACATTGTCATCTCTATGCAAGTCCACAGTTATGCCAATTCAGGACGATTTCCCTCTCTCATTCTCTCTCGCTCTGGGTGTGTGAGTGTGTAAAGACTTTTCAAAAAATGAAAAATATGTTTGCAGGACTTGCCCATGTCTGCATGCAGGCAGACAACTTCACATAGAGACAGGCCATTGCTCAGAGGTCGCAATCTCTTTCTCATTTCAAACAATTCCAAATAGTACTTTCTTATTTCAATCAGTGTCAAACAGTATTTTCTTATTTCAATTGATATCAAACAGTATGAGTATATAAAACAATGCTGGAGTGTAATTTGTCATCAGTAGAGGATTACGTATGGATAATAACTCTACATGTACAGCCAATGTCAGTCCTACCACAAAACTGAACCACACTATCATGCTGCATAATTACTCCATTTATCTTAGTTAAGAAGATGATTGATTGAATCGATAGCCTAAAAGTCTCAGAGAAGCATTTATTTTAAGTCCCTCTTTGTTTGGATGGTGAGAATAAGACGTCTCCAGAAAATAAGCCCTTGCACATTGCACTCTATCTTATTTAAATATGGCACAATAAATGAGATCCCTTTATGTGGATGGTGGACCGCCAACCGTGAGCAATGAATATACTGTCTGTTGTATCTCTTTACACTCTACTGTAAATGAAGACTAC